>NW_023218344.1:0-645 GCF_002007445.2 Ailuropoda melanoleuca | reverse complement strand
TGTGTATGTGTATTTGAGTTACTATGTAATGTCATTTCTTTTTAGCTTGAAGGATTTTCTTCAGTATTTCGCATAATACAAGTCTCCTAGTGACATATTATTTCAGTTTCTGATAGTCTGGGGATATCTTCATTTCTTCTTCATTTTTGAAGAATTTATTTTGCTGGATACAGAATTCTTGACATTCTTTTTCTTTCAGCATCAACTGTGTCATTCCCCTGGCCTCTTGTTTTCATAGCTTCTGATTAGAAGTTCATTGTTTATCTTCTTGATGATCCCTTTTTTGTGATGAGTATTTATGTCTTGTTATTTTTAAATTTCTCTATCTTGATTTTTGATAATTTGACTATGATGGGTCTAGTTATGGATCTCTTTGAGTGTATCTAACTTTCAGTTTGTTGAATTGTGAGATGAATGGATTCATTTTTCATCAGATTTGGAGTGTATTTTTTCACTATTTCTTCAAATAGTCTCTCTGCTCCTTTCTCTTTGTCTTCTTCTGGAAGTATTATGCATATGTTGGTATGCTTGATATCATTCCACAAGTCTGTGAGGCTCACGTTCATTTTCCTTTTTGTTCCTCAGACTATCTAATCTATACTGACTTATAGATTGACTTATATTCAACTTATATTGACTTATATT
>NW_023218343.1:0-645 GCF_002007445.2 Ailuropoda melanoleuca | reverse complement strand
GCTTTTCAGGCAAAAGCTTTATTGAGGAAGAACGGCTGATGCATCCCTCGGTGGAGGTAGGAAGCGCTGCCCTCCCATCACTCCCTGAGGCAGAAACCATGGCAGCCTTGCTCTCTTCATCCTCTCACTTGAATCGGTAGAAGGTGTTTGTGCCAACCCGGGTTGCCTTCCAATCTTCTGCCACAGATCCCACCTCCTCACGCAGCAGCCAGTTTGTCTTCAGTTGCTCGTGCCCGTTGTCATCCAGGAAACACTGGCCCACGAAGACGGTGATGGAGTTAGAGAAGGTCCACTTGACCGTGAAGCCAAAGGTGGGCTGGGCCCGCTGGTCCGTGTGGCGCTGAGCTCCCTGCAGGGGTGACTGTTGGATGCTGTTGTCGGTGACGGATACTGCAGTCAGATAAGAGCCACTGAACTCGCCGGCATGATTGACGGCATTGATGACCACCTTGGAGCCCAGCTCGTTCACCCACATGCCAGTCAGGGAGCACTTCGGGATGGCGGGCTCCTCCGAGTTGTGGGGCTCGGCATGGTTGCCGGAGCAGCCGAGGAGGAAGGCGAGGAGCCACAGAGCTGCGCCCATCGCCACCGGAGTCTCCAGGAGCTGAGCATGGGCAGCCCCGGGCGGACGCCTCTTATAAAGCA
>NW_023218342.1:0-645 GCF_002007445.2 Ailuropoda melanoleuca | reverse complement strand
GTGTTCTTCATAAGGGATTGTAGAATTTTCTTTACTCTTTTCAGTAATCTGCCAAGAAAGCAAAGATTTTGGGTTTTCCTTCCTACATTATGATGCAGGAAAATGTTTCTAACCATAATATTTCAGGCTTTCTTTCCTTCAATAGAAAAGCTCTCATCCACCTGCTGTTTGATCCAGCAAGACCTTCGTCAGAGTTTGCTTCCGGGGAACCCGTCACTCCGTGATCCTCGGACACCCACAGAGCATCCTAGCTTACGTCTATTTACCGATTCAGTACACATGTGCCTTTAATGCCTAGAGCGCCGACGAACCCGGGAGGGAATCTTAGTGGGATTTAAAGTCTGCGTCATGATGTTACAAGGTATCGCCGCGATGCGTGTGTGAGAGTCATTGCCTCTTCATGTGTGTCGAATGAGCGACTTTGCTATTTGTGAATGAAAAATATTCGTGAACATTTCCTCTGCTCAGCGTAGTATCGACCATTGTGCCAGAGAGTGGAGGCCAGGTTTGTGACAGTGACACTCAAGGGATTCTCTCATTGAGGTGACCAGGCGGGCATAGGGTAGTTTTCTCCGGCTACGCAGACACAGCTGTGGACGTCACCAAAAAGGTGACCTGTGAGCAGGGACCTGAGGAAGCAGGTGA
>NW_023218341.1:0-645 GCF_002007445.2 Ailuropoda melanoleuca | reverse complement strand
CCCCCAGGGGTGGGGATGCCCTCACCTGCAACCCCAGGACTTCCCAGGCTGGCTCACTGGGTGGGTTCTTAGCACCCTGCTCAGGTCAGGGGGGCCGGGCCAACCCACCGTGGCCTGTGGGGCACCGTGAGGCTGGCCTGTGAGTGAAGAGGCCAGCAAACCTCTCTCCAGCATCCCCAGTAACTCACCCTGCCAAACAGCCCCACCAAAGAACGTGCCATTCTGCTAAGGTAAACTGTGCCCCTATGTCTGCAGCTTCGGGAAGGAGAGAGCAGAGTCCCAATGGCTCAGTGACAAGAAGCCAGGCAGCCTGGGGAGAGGGGTCACCGAAGGACCCAGGGCCAGGTGGGTGCAAGGTGGGGAAAGCTGTTCTTCCCCCATCACCCTCGCTTCACATGGAGCCCCTGGTGGTGGGCAGAGGTGAACCTGGACTCCCAAGCCCGGGTTCCAGGCTCTGACTCCCTCTGGCTGTGTAATCTTGCGTGAGCCACTCCCCCTTTCTGGGCCTCAGTCTCCCCACCTGCAAGGTGAATGGTTTGCACTAGATCAGAGTTATTCACTTTCCCCCCCATCAGAAGGTCCCCCGGGGCTCTTGTTAAAAAACAGATTCCCAGGTCCTCCTTGGAGAGTTTGATTTATCGGGTG
>NW_023218340.1:0-645 GCF_002007445.2 Ailuropoda melanoleuca | reverse complement strand
GAAAGGTCAGAACCATCACTCGTGTTCCACGGAGACTCAGTGGCGGGCCGAGGAGTGGGAGAGCTTTAGAGTGGCAGAAAGGGAAGGTTTCAGGTGGGCCCTGCTGGGTGGCTCTTGTCACGGGGAAGCAAAAGCAGGCTAACTAGAAGGGGGCGCATCCTGCGGGATTGGTTCAGGAAGCATATTTGGCTTTTTCTGATTGGTCCTGAGTTGGAAGGAGGGGCAAACCTGGGGAAGTCAGGAGTCACTGAGAAGCCCTAACCGTTTGGGCTGATTGTGGCTGAGGCTGCGGTTTGGCTCTAGGGGCTGGTGACTGCGGAGGTGGCGGGTCAGAGTTCCGCTGTCCTATATGTTTCAGCCACCGTCCATTTGTACGCACTGTATCACACAGGGTGGCAGGATGTCTTCTCACCCCATTTTTAAAAAATTTTTTTATTATGATATGTTAGTCACCCTATAGCACATCCTTAGTTTTTGATGTCGTGTTCCATGATTCATCGTTTGCGTATAACACCCAGTGCACCATGCAATACGTGCCCTCCTTAATGCCCATCACCCCAGTCCCCCACTACCATCCCCTCTGAAGCCCTCAGTTTGTTTCCCAGAGTCCACAGTCTCCCATGGTTCATTCCCCCTTCTGTTTAC
>NW_023218339.1:0-645 GCF_002007445.2 Ailuropoda melanoleuca | reverse complement strand
AAATTATAATATTTTTTTATTATGTTAGTATTCTTTATTTGTTTTTATAAACAAAAGGGAGCACTATGTAGGACTGAGTCCAAGCTGGAATCAGGAATCTGAGTATAAGCTGTGGCCCCACAACTGAGAGTGTCACGATGGCAAAACGTTCTCTACTGTGCAGAACTGATAATCCTCCCTATGTTGTGGTTTGGAGACATCTTACATGGTGGCCAGCCCATGTTGGAGTTCAGTTAATACTAGATGCTCTATGCGTCCCATCTAACAGCTCCAGCATTAATGCAGGACGTTTTGAACATGGTTCGTTGGTCTGCATTGTGATGAATCACCCAGAGACAACTAAGCCTCAGGACAAACAAAGCATTTGTCTGTGTAGCCGCAGGGCAGCCCATAGCCAAGCTACTCTGGCTGATTTTAATGTGGGTGTCCCTATAGCGCATCTCCTTCGAGCCATTCTGGATAGTTTCTTTTCATTCTCACACCGGGGCTTCGTGAACTCTCTCGTAGGAATTGTGGCGACTTCTGAAGCTAATTTAGTTGGATCTTCTGGACCACAGGCTTGTCACAGAGTTGGGTGGCAGGAGCAGTTGTGTAAATTGGAGTTTATTTAAACACAAACTGCTTACTGTGTGCTCGACCTGTTCA
>NW_023218338.1:0-645 GCF_002007445.2 Ailuropoda melanoleuca | reverse complement strand
GGGAAAATCAGGTTATAGAACAGAGAAGAAAACTACACACACCTCGAACTGGGCTTCCTTCAAAACTGTATTTAATGAAAATATTCTCGCATCCGTTTAAGGCACCAGGATCATTGGCCACTTGGATGGTCACTTTAAAAAATGTTGCCCAATACAAAAAAGTCAGGTGTTTATTAGAGCATTAAAGCTAGTTTGCTTTTGGGGAATGATTTACGAAAATGTGTTAGACTACACAGCAGTCAGAAAGGTCCTTCAATCCATAGTGAACAGAACAGCTTATGCAGGAGGGCGAAGATGTCGTCCTGCACCGCTGCTCCAAGAAGCTGCTTCGCAAAATCCTTGAAACCACACCTCTAAAAACACCACATTATCAGAGCTGTACTCGACTGATAAGCTTCATCAGGTCAACCCAGACTTTCACTCCATCTATCTCTGTTTTGCAGCAATGCAGAAAAGGTGAAGCTTGTTGCAGGAGAAATAGCCAAATGACATTCAACAACCATGAGACACCAGACTGGCTTCTAGATTATGCACGCATCCAGGCTAGACCCTGGCAAATGCAATCAAGGCTAGATCTAGTATGTTGAAGACGCAAGACTAGATCCAGCACATGTAAGGGACCAGTCAGCATACTAGGACATGAAA
>NW_023218337.1:0-999 GCF_002007445.2 Ailuropoda melanoleuca | reverse complement strand
GTTGAAAAATCTTTTTTTTTACTCTGGCAAATAGTGAAGGTGGAGGTTGAAGAAAATGGGCTGGAAAATATGTAATGACAGGAAAATTATATTGGGAAAAGCTTTTGCATAATGGTGGAAATATGACTTTTGGTCAAGGATAAGGATTCTTACTGTGAGTTTTAAATTATCTTAACATGACTGTCTTTCTCTTTGCATCTTTCTTTCTTGCTTCTTGCTTTCTNTCTTTCTTTTCCTTCCTTCCTTCTTTCCTTCCTTCCTTCTTTCCTTCCTTCCTTCCTTCCTTCCTTCCTTCCTTCCTTCCTTCCTTTTTCTTCCTTTCTTTCTCTAGAAAACATGAATTTTATAATACTAATGCCTAAATGAAATCTTTAGTGGATCCAATTATTTATTGCAGATATTTTTTCTTGGACATTTTTTATTTTGGTAGCCTGTAGTGTTATGAAAGAAGATTTTTTCTCTGTTTCTATCCTTTGCTCTACATTCAGATTAAAATAATATTAGAAATTGTGGAAATTCAGAAATTTAAATTGTTTCTCAAAATGTATATTGCAAAGGCATTCCACTGTGTTTTCGAAGTGATTCCATGGAGAGTGTAGTTAAAACTCTTTATCTAAGTGAAGAATACATGTTTTGCCTAAAATAATAATCAGCTCTAGAAGCAGAGGCTCTTCATAACCATATGGTAAAATGTCCAATTTCAGAAATCTTTTATAGTATAGTTTTTAAAAATATCTGNGTATCAGATTCTAAAACTGAAAATTTCACTCATTTTATGTTTATTTAAATATTCATTTGAAAGCCCCTGCATCATTATATGCTCCTGGATGTTAGGAAACATAATTGTGCATCTCTTGGAACACCTAGAATAAAGTCTTGCTTGGAAGAGGCAATTTAACATTTTCTGAATGTGAATAAACGAGCAGAAAGATGGAATTCTGCATAATGGAATGTTATAAGTAATGTAATGTGTATAATATGTCATAATTAAATACATCA
>NW_023218336.1:0-645 GCF_002007445.2 Ailuropoda melanoleuca | reverse complement strand
AAAAAAAAAAGCAAGTCTATGGCAAAATAATTTTGGACAGGGGGCTACTAAGAGACAGATGAGGAGAGGGGATGTGCGGAAGAGGCAGAAACATATAAAGAAGGGAACTGGGGGATATGACTCCTTATAAATGCAGTAACACATTTTTCATGAATGAAATATCTATGAAGTTTTTCAAAGTCATGGCTCCCACAACCAGGCCAGTCATCTGAATCACCTAAAAAGCGTTCATAAATCAACTGCCATTGTGTGCTCCCTGAAGATACTGATTTATTAGATCTGGCTTAGAGTTCAAGAACCCAAACAATATTTTTTAAAGATTCTGCGCTGAATCTGAAAGTAGAAATGCTTTAGAAGATCTAACCTTCCGCCATGGTCAATGCCTAAGAAGCAAATCCAGCTCTGGGAATAGCACATATGTGGCTAGTTCCCATTCACTGACACTGAGAAAGTCAACTTAAAATAGGAACTGAGGAAGCAATGGGTCTGTCCAGTTATCGGAAGTCACTCTCAAAACTGTTTTCTGCTGTCAATATGCCTGCATGGTCTGTATCTTGAGATACTATTCTGTTACTGGTCTCGATTTTGCTCCTTGCTTTTTTCTTGGTTTGAACTCTTGGATAGTGACCCCAGTGCAGCCCAATT
>NW_023218335.1:0-645 GCF_002007445.2 Ailuropoda melanoleuca | reverse complement strand
TTCCTCCCCTCAGCTGATAAACCAGGACTGAGGCTGGATGGCAGTATGAATAAGAATACATATACCTTTCATGCACCTTCTACTTATGGCATAGAGCCCTCCAGGCCTTGCAGTTGAGAACCTGATATTTTTACAAGAAACTTTCCCCTAGAAGTCCTGATTCATGTTTCCACAGCACAATTACATGGCCAAAAATTCTTTTTCTGCTTTTCAGATGCTTTCTTCTTACTTAGCCTACTGACCTGCAAAACTTCAAAATCTGACTAGCATCTTAATAGAATAATTGGTCATAGGGCTGGCTCATTTCTTTGGCCCTCTCTTTCTCATAGAAGCTTGTCTCCTCAGGTTTACAATTTTATCTTTCCAGCCCTGCAAGAACACCAAAAGCTATGATGATTGCTCTCTCCCCTAGCAATAACCTTCTGCTCAGGCAAAATCTGAAACCTCAGCTTCTTGCCCTAACAAATGCTCCCAAGGAAAAATTATGTGTAGAACATCTGCTCACCTCTCTGTGGTCTTCTTTCTCAGCATTCTTGGCCCCTGTGTATTCCTCAGTGCTTCAGCACTGATGGTTTTCTCATGCTATTACATAGATGAAATACTGGTGGTATTATAACCTGTTTTTCTAGCTGTTGTCAGAAGGAA
>NW_023218334.1:0-645 GCF_002007445.2 Ailuropoda melanoleuca | reverse complement strand
GTCTATGGCCATAGAGAAAGCAAGTAGAAGAATTGAGTCAGTTGCAAGGCCTTGGGTTCCTTCCAGCATACTGTGCTATACCTCAAAACACTAAAAATCTCTGGGACAAGATGATTCTATCTCAGGACTACGTGAGGAAATGAGCAGTAGCCTCAGGCTACAGAGTTCATTTCTGCCTCAATTGCATTTTGCTACCCATCTTTTCCCCAGCATACCTTACAGGATGTGAATATGCTCTACATGTTGTGAAGTTCTGTGTAGACATAAGGGCTTAAAAGGAACGTACCTAATTTGGTTATCCTTTTATTTTTTTGTATGAGTAAGTGGGTATTGTCACCTGTCAGTCAATGAAGAATGAGACTCAGAATAAATAACTTCTTATGGGGAAAAAGTAGGGAGTGATACTATGCATGATTTGCTTTGAAGACTAGCACCATAGCTTCCTGAAATCAGGACAAAAACATGAGAGCGGTGATTGAGCATTAAAGAAGGAAAAATTCCCAAGAGATATCTAAGGTCAACCAATGGGGCATCTCCATTCCATGGGACAGCATGGCATCCCTAGCATATGTCCCAAAGATTTTGGGAGGTATATCCCCAGTCCTCACCTGTCCAGGCCTTGGCACAAACAAAGCCACACATGGA
>NW_023218333.1:0-1502 GCF_002007445.2 Ailuropoda melanoleuca | reverse complement strand
ATGCAACAAACATGGGAGCTAATATGTCTTTGAGATCTTGACTTCAATTATTTTGGATATACTCAGAAGTGGGATTGCTGGATTTAAAAAAAAAATANATTATTTTGGATATACTCAGAAGTGATTTTGAAATGCTTCCATAGGTTTTCCATAAAATTCCCACCAACAACATGAAAAAAATCTTGATTTCTCCACATCCTTGACAATAATTACCATTTGATTTTTTTTTTAAATAATAGCCATCCTAACAGGTGTGAGGTGATAGATATGTCATCACAGTTTTAATTTGTATTGTCCTGGTGATTAATGATGCTGAGCATCTCTTCTTATACCTGTTGGTCATTTGTATGTCTTCTTTGGATGAAATGTCTATTCAGGTTTTTTGTTCATGTTTTTATTAGGTTATCTGTTTTCCTGATGCTCAGTTTCTTTTATATTTTAGATATTGACCTCTTATTGAATATGTGGCCTACAAATATTTTCTCTGATTCTGTAGGTTGCCTTTTACACTGTTGATTGTTTCCTTTGCTGTGCAGAACTTTTTCCTTTGATGAAATCTTGTGTGTCTGTTTCTGCTTTTTTGCTTGTGCTTTAGGTGTCATATCCAAAAAATCATTGCCTAGACCCATTTCATGAAGTTTTTTCCCTATGGTTTCTTTCAGGGTTTTTACAGATTCATGTGTTAAGTTTAAATCTTTATATTCATTTTGAGTTGATCAAATCTCTCACTGAGATCACCCCCATTTTTAAAGTCCTACATGAAGACTTCCATGATATACATAGTCAAAACTAACTTCTCCCAATGTCCATAGTATTTTGCTTGGACATACTTCCCTCCTTTTTGTTCTTTACCTTTTCTCCCTGTACCAAAAATACATTGAGCAGAAAAATTAGTGAACTTGTTTCTGTCTCTTAAAACAAGAAATGGCAAACTTGTTTTAAATTAGAAGCCAGATGTTAAATAATTTAGGTTTTGTGAACCATACATGGTCTGTATCACATATTCTTCCTATGTTCTTCTTTATTTCGTGCACCACTGTAAAAAGGTAAAAATCATAGACTGGAAAAGAAAAGGTTATGGGCTAAAGTGGAACATTAATGAGAAATCAAAACACAGGAGACAAACCGCATACATACAACATTTTGATAGTACAAAGGGGAAATAACTAGCACTTATACTGAACCTATTAAGTGTCAGTCCCTGTACTAAGCACCTTACACATATTAATTTATTTAAACTTTACAGCAAAATTATGAAGCAGATATTATTATTAACTCCATTTTATGGATGAAGAAACTGAATCATTGGCAGACTATATAATTTGTCCAAGGTCACGTAGCTAATGGAAGGAAAATCTCGGATTTGAACACAAGGAATTAGTATTTAATTCCTGTTAGGCTGTAATCAAGTTTCTTTATCTCTTCGTAGCAAAAAGTATTTATTGCAATACTAGTGTGACTGATCCCTGTGAAGTATTCCTTTTATTTATCTCCTATCAGCC
>NW_023218331.1:0-645 GCF_002007445.2 Ailuropoda melanoleuca | reverse complement strand
GCCACGGAGCGCAGATGTCTCCCCTTCCTGGGGCCTGGGACAGGGCGGCAGCCTGGTCTCTTTCTGGGCACAGATATGTGGTAACGCGAATACTCCAAAACTCCCACTGGCATCACAATTCTTTCTCCTCTTTCGATTCCCTGTGATGTGGTTTGGAGTGTCCTTGGGGTCTGGAGCCAACGGCCAAGAAAGAATTCTTGAGTCGTCTCCAGTGCAAAAAAAGTGGTTTTATTAAAGCCGGGGGGTGGGGGGGACAGGACCCCATGGACAGAAAGAGCTGCTGCACCAGGGTTGTGAGAGGTGACTGACTATATACTTTTAGATTGGGGGAGGTAAGGAAGAGGGAGGTGTCCAAAAGGACTTTGATCTGCTCCAGAGGACTCGCAGGCTCCTGGAGGCCTGGCTATTGTCACGCTAACGTTGTTTTTCCCTGTAGCAAGGCATCAACATTAAGATTGGGAGTTTCTTGGAGGAATGTTACACTCTGCCTGCCTTGAGTATTAGTCAATTGGCAGCAGGTTAAAACGACATTTAATTTTATCTGCATTTTCTTTTGCCTTTGTTCTCCACATCATCTGGGCTGGGGGGGTACTCTTCCCCAGGGTGACCACAGTCCCCACTCTTCAAGTACCCCTGGGTTCCAGA
>NW_023218330.1:0-645 GCF_002007445.2 Ailuropoda melanoleuca | reverse complement strand
GCTTGGACCTGCTAATCTCTACGGTTCTTCCCAGCATGACATTACTGTAATTTTAGAGGACTGCTGTCGCTTCATGGGGGAGAAATCCAAGGCAATCCAAGGCATGGGAAGAGAGTGTGTTTATGTGTAAAAATGGTCAGGATTGCCTGTGTGCCTTACCCGTGGTAGGTATCCACAAAGGCGGGTGGAATTGGTTTGTGGAAGGAATTAGATGACAGTCAAGAAACCACTCAATTCAAAGCCATGTCCACACTCAGCCTTCTGTCCGTCCCTTACTCAGACATTTATGTCAACTATTGACCATGGCTCTTGGCACAAGCAGAACTGTTTATTATTTATTCACTATATTTTTGAAATATAATTCTAGCAATAAGGCTACTACTGACTTGAAGAGTCTACAAACTGAAATGATGGAGATTTTGAAAGTTTCATTTGCTTTTTTACCTAAGTTCTTCAAATCAGTCACCCCCTTTGGCACTGTCATTGAGTTGGCTAGATGTTTACTTAACCATCTGCTTCCGTATTTTCACTGATGAAGGTCTTAATTGCTATCTCTAAATACTATCGGTTTGTTGGTTTGTGTTTGTTTTGGTAAAGGATAGAGTTCGAGCATGCTAGAGGCAAGGTAAAATCAAGGAGGGGAAG
>NW_023218329.1:0-645 GCF_002007445.2 Ailuropoda melanoleuca | reverse complement strand
GGGTTCCATGCCAGCTTTCTCCCTTTCCACTGTGACTCGTTGGTCAATGTAGTTCCCATGATCCTTAATGTATTTTCTTATTAGATCAATCCTGGTATGTAACCAGTCTCCTATCTCAGTTCCTACCCTTACTGCCACACAGGTGCCTTCTCACTTGGCCCAAATTCCCTTCCCCTCACACATGCCCCCCTTCCCTGGCTCAGGCTCTGACACCCCATCCATGTGAGGTCCCCTCCCCGAGCTGGGGCTCTGTCCTCTGTGTTTTCCCCGTTGTAGACACTCCTGGGACGCAGCCCGGCCTTATCACTGCGAGCGAATTTAGCTTCCCGGTCCCCTATAGGTGCAGATGTTTCTTGCTCTGCCTGAAGGCTGGGGACTGAGTTATTCAGGAGAGAAAGGGTGGCACCTGGGTGGCTCAGTTGGTTGGGTGTCCGACACTTGATTTCAGCTCAGGTCATGATCTCAGGGTGGTAAGATCAAGCCCTGCCCCAGGCTCCGTGCTCAGCAGAGAGTCTGCCTAAGATTCTCTCTTCCCCTGCCCTCTGCCCCTCCTCCACTGCTCGCACACATGCACTCTCTCTCTCCCTCTAAAAGAAATTAAATAAACAAATAACTGAATAAAATGAAAAGGTTCCATTCAGGAGA
>NW_023218328.1:0-645 GCF_002007445.2 Ailuropoda melanoleuca | reverse complement strand
TTTTATTATTTATTTATTATTATTATTTATTATTTATTTATTAGAGAGAGAGAGAGAGAGCAAGAGAGAGGGCACAGGAGCACAGGCAGAGGGAGAGAGAGAAGCAGTCTCCCCTGCTGAGCAGGGAGCCCAATGTGGGGCTTGATCCCCGGACCCTGGGACCATGACCTGAGTCGAAGGCAGCCGCTTAACTGACTGAGCCACCCAGGTGCCCCAAGAAGCTGAGATTTAGACAGAATGACTTCCTAGGTTAAGCTACAGAGCGTCCAGATCTGACACTAAAACTTATGCTCTTTCTGTAATTTTACAGTACCCATTGGGCTAATGGATGATTGTAGTAGATGGGTAATAAAAATTATAGATAATTCTAATTAATTATCTCTACTTAAATACATAGATGTCTATGAGAACAGAACTGTCTTCCAAATCATATTTTCCCAAGGACAATGAAATAAATGTTCTAATTTTTGACACATGGCTATGAGGTAAGGAAATTTATGAGTTAAAAATTACTATTCATATATAGCAACAGTTCACAAATTTGATTTCAGGACTCCTTTATATTCTTAAAAATTATTGAGTTCTCCAAAGAGCCTTTATTTATGTAAGTTATATTTCTCAATGTTTAATATGTTAGAAACTAAA
>NW_023218327.1:0-645 GCF_002007445.2 Ailuropoda melanoleuca | reverse complement strand
GGCAGAATTCCCGAGGTGAATGAACTGAGGCCTATTAGGTCACCAAAGTATAGTTTGGTCATTGAGAGCTGGCATTTGTGCTGAAGCAGCTCCAATGTACTCCAGTGGCATCTCAGTAATAACCACAGGATAGCACAAGGAAGGATTTTTAAAATGATACAGGCATTTCTGAAGATATTGCTTTTTAATATCCTTTTCTTGTCTCCATTTTGTTGTTGTTGTTGGGTCAGGTAAGTGAGATAAAATTAAAGTTGGTAGTCTGCTGCAATTCAGAATTATAAGGATTCTCTCTCTCCTTTTCAGTTCATGTATTGAATACCTCCCAGGTGCTGACTGGTTCAGGCTGCAGGGGTTGTTCTACACATCTGGATTATACCCTGATTTCTGGGAGGACTTTTTTGTGCCTGGATCATAGCATGTTCCAGGAGGGGCTAGACTGACTTGGACAGTGATTATTAGGTACACTGCTTTGGACTGTGCCTTGAAGGCTTTTGAATACTCATTAAGAATAGACCTGTTGTTCTCCTTCCGTGTCCCGTAATTTTAGCTCAGATAAATTCTGCTGGTTGTTTCTATTTATTCAAATTTATTTTACAGAGTACTGAATTTTCTACTCCATTGCCCTTGAAGCTATAAGGAAATCTA
>NW_023218326.1:0-5857 GCF_002007445.2 Ailuropoda melanoleuca | reverse complement strand
TGACACAAAAACAGACACATAGATCAGTGGAACAGAATAGAGAACCTAGAAATGGACCCTCAACTCGATGGCCAACTAACTTTCAACAAAGGAAGAAAAAAATATCCAATGGAAAAAAAGACAGATTCTTCAATAAATGATTTAGGGAAAATTGGTCAGCTNAAAAAAAGACAGATTCTTCAATAAATGATTTAGGGAAAATTGGTCAGCTACAAGTAGAAGAATGAAACTGGACCACTTTCTTACACCCTACACAAAAATAAATTCAAAATGGATGAAAGACCTAAGTGTGAGACATGAATCCACAAGAATCATTGAGGAGAACACAGGCAGCAACCTCTTTGACGTCAGTCACAGCAATTTCTTGCTAGGAAAGGGAAAAAAAGGAAACATGAACTATTGGGACTTCATCAGGACAAAAAGCCTTTGCATAGCAAAGGAAACAGTCAACAAAACTAAAAGGCAAGGTACAGAATGGGAGAATATATTTGCAAATGACTACTATCTATGAAGAATTTATCAATCTCAATACCCCAAAAAACAAAAGATCCAGTCAAGAAGTGGGCAGAAAATACGAACAGACATTTCTCCAAAGAATATATCCAAATGGCCAACAGACACATGAAAAAATGGTTTACTTCACTTGGCATGGGGGAAATACAAATCAAAGCCATGAGATACCACCTCACACCAATCAGAGTGGCTAAAATTAACACAAGAAGCAACAGGTGTTGGTGAGGATGCAGACCCTGTTACCCTCTTACACTGTTGGTGGAAACGCAAGCTGATACAGCCACTCTGAAAAACAGAGGTTACGCAAGAAGTTAAAAATAGAGCTACCCTATGACCCAGCAACAGCACTACTAGGGATTTACCCAAAGGATAAAAAATAAAAATAAAAAAGATTTATTCAAAGGGACACATGCACCTCAATGGTTACAGCAGCAATGTCCACAATTGCCAAGCTATGGATATAGCCCAGATATCCATCAACAGACAAATGGATAAAGAAGATGTGGGGTGTGTGTGTGTGTGTGTGTACAAATATTACTCAGCCATCAAAAAAGAATGAAATCTTGCCATTTGCATTGACACGAATTGAACTAGAGGGTATCATGCTAAGCAAAATAAGTCAGTCAGAGAAAGACAAATGCTATATGATTTCACTCGTATGTGGAATTTAAGAAACAGAATAGATGAACATAGGGGAAGGGAGGGAAAAATAAAATAATATTAAAAACGGAGGAAAATCATAAGAGAGTCTTAACTATAGGGAACAAACTGAGGGTTGCTGGAGGGGAGGTGGGCGGGGGGATGGGGTAACTGGGTGGTGGGCATTAAGGAGGGTACTGATGTAATAAGCACTGGGTGTTATGTGCAACTGACGAATCACTAAATTCTACCCCTGAAACTAATAATACACTATATGTTAACTAAATTGAATTTAAATAAAAGGAAAAAAAAGAAAACACAAGAGGAAATCTCCTTGATGTTGGTCTTAGCAAAATTTTTTTTTTTTGGATTTGACATGAAAAGCACAAGCACAAAATAAAAATAAATAAGTAGGACTACATCAAACTAAAAAACTTTTGTACAGCAAATAAAACAATCACACAAAAAAATCACAACATGAAGAGGTATTCTACAGAATAGGAGAAAATATTTGTAAACTACATATCGGGTAAGAGGTTAATATCCAAAATACATAATGAATTGATACAACTCAATGGTAAAAACACTAACAATTCAATCACAATCACAGTAATTCAAGGACCTGAACAGATATTTTTCCAAAGACATACAAATGGCCAGCAGATACATAAAAAGATGCTTAACATCACTAATCATCAGGGAAATGCAAATGAAAACCACAATGAAATATCAGCTCACAAATTTTGGAATCGCTATTGTCAGACACATGGGATAACAAGTATCGGTGAGAATGTGAAGAAAATGCAACTCTTGTACATGGTTACTTATAATGTAAATTTGTGCAGCCACCATGGAAAACAGTATGGAAGTTTTTCAAAGAAATTAAAAATAATTACCATATGGCCTAGTAATCACATATCTGGGCTTATATCTGAAGGAAATGAAATCACTATCTCAAAGAACATTTGTACACCCATGTTTATATTGGCTTTACTCACATTAGCTGAAATGGAAATAACCTAAGTGTACAGCATCCATTGATGGATGAATGGATAATGAATCGTGTGTGTGTGTGTGTGTATGTAATGCCATATAATTTTGCCATAAAAATGGAAGGAAATGGTGCCTTTTGCAAACATGTGGATAAATCTGGAGGGCATTTGGATATATGAAATAAGCCAGACAGAGATAAACAAATACTATACAGTATAACTTGTATGTAGAATCTAGAAAAAGGTCAAACTCAGAAACACAGTGTAGAATTGTGATTGCCAGGTCCTGGCATGGGTTAAAGGGAGAGTGACTGATCAAAGGGTTCAAATTTTTAGATATAAGTAAATTCTGAGGATTTAATGTACAGCATGATGATTATATATAATAATACTGCATTGTATATGTGATATTTGCTAGGAGAGTAGATATAAGAACTCTCACTAAAAAGGAAGGAAGGGAGAGAGGGAGGAAGTGGGAAAAAAGGGAAAAGAGAGAAAAGAGAAGAGAAGTGAAAAAAGAAAAGAGAAGAAAAGAAAAAAGAAAAAGCAAGAAAGCAAGACTATGTGAGGTCATGGATGTGTTAATTTGTGCGAGCAATTTTACAATATATACATATATCAAATCATTGTGCTGTACACTTTAAATATATTATAATTTTATTTGTCAATTACATTTCAATTAAGGTGGGAAAATGGATATATGCACAAAAAAAAAAGGTAAAGGCATGGAGAAAAATGTACATGAGAGCTATATGAGTATCAGAAAAAGTGGACTTCAAAGCAAGGAAAATTACCAGGGATAAGTAGACGTTATTAAGTAATGATAAATGAGTCAATTCTCCAAGAAAATATAATATTCCTAACGTGCAGGTGCCAAAGTACATAGGCAAAAACTGATAGAACTGCAAGAAGAAAAAAAATGTACATTTTTATATTTGGAGACCTCACCGCTCTATCAGAAACGAACATAACCAGCAGGCAAAAAATAAACACATAGGTGAACTCAACAAGACCCCATCAATTAACTGAATCTAATTGATATCTATTTGAATACTCCATCCAATAATAGCAGAATACATGTTGCTTTCAAACTCACAAGCTATATTCATAAACATAGACCACATTTCAAAGTTAGACCACCTTTCAAAGTTAGATCATATTTTAAGAAAGAAATTGTATATTAATTTTTTTTCTAAAACAGAAATCACACAAATCATGCTCTCAGTCCACAACGGAATTAAAACTAGAAATCAATAATATACAGATAGCTGGACAATCTCAAAATACTTGAAGATGAAAGAGTACATCTTTAAAGTGTATGTTCAAAGAAGAAGTGTCAAAATAAATTTTTAAAATTTTAACTAAGTGAAAATTAAAGTACTATTTATCAAAATATGTGTGACACAAAAATGAAAGGAGTGCTGAGAAGGAAATTTATAGCAGTGAATACATACATTAAAAAATAAAAAAGATAAAAAATAAATAGTCTCTCCTTACCCCTTAGGAAACTAGAAAAAGAGGAGCAGAAAAATTGTTATGAGTTGGATTTCTTTAAAATGAACACCTATGCTCTGTGAAAGACACTTTTAAGAGAATTAAAAAACATAATACATGTTGGGAGAAGATATTTGCAAAACACCTATCTCATGTAAAGGACTTGTGTTTGAAATATATAAAAATGATTAAATTGAATGTTGAAATAACAACCCAATTTTATTTTTTATAATAATATTTTTATTATGTTATTCACCATACAGCACATCCTTAGTTTTTGATGTAAAGTTTGATGATTCATTAGTTGCGTATAACACCCAGGGCACCATGCAACACATGCCCTCCTTACTACCCATCACTAGCCTATCCCATTCCCCCACCCCCCTCCCCTCTGAAGCCCTCAGTTTGTTTCTCAGAGTCCATAGTCTCTCATGCTCATTCATACAACCCAATTTTAAAACTCTCAAAAGATCTGAATTGTCACATCTTCAGAGAAGATACAAGATGGCAAATAAGCATATGAGATTTCATATGTCATTAGGAAATTGCAAATTAAAACAACAATATGATACATAATGAGATGCACCTATGAGAATGGCTAACACAAACACTGACAATGCAAAATGCTATAAAGGATGTGGAATACGGGAACNTCATTCATACAACCCAATTTTAAAACTCTCAAAAGATCTGAATTGTCACATCTTCAGAGAAGATACAAGATGGCAAATAAGCATATGAGATTTCATATGTCATTAGGAAATTGCAAATTAAAACAACAATATGATACCTAATGAGACACACCTATGAGAATGGCTAACACAAACACTGACAATGCAAAATGCTATAAAGGATGTGGAATACGGGAACTCTTGTTTATTGTTCTTGTGCATGCAAAATGCTATACCCACTTGGGAAAACAGTTTGGCATTTTTATAAAGCCCAACATTATCTTATCATACAATACAGTAATTGTGCTCCAAATATTTACCCAAATGAGATGAAATCTTATATCCATGCAATAACCTGCACATGAATATTTATAGCAGATTTATCTGTAATTACACCATATTGGAAGTAACAAAGACGTTTTCCAATAGGTGAATGGTTTAACAACCTGTGGTACATCCATATAATGGTATGTTATTCAGCAGTAAAAAGAAATGGGCTATCAAGCCACAGAAAGACATAGCAAAAACTTAAGGGAATATTGCTAAGTGACAGAAGCCAGTTTTGAAAAAAGCTGTAAAATTTCAACTATATAGTACTCTGGAAAAGGCAAAACTATACAGACAGTGTAAATATCAGGAGTAGCCAGGGTTTCAGAACCAGTAGTAATGGAGAGTTGGAGCACAAGGAATTTTCAGGGTGCTGNGAATTTTCAGGGTGGTGAAGCTATTTTGTATAATACTATAGTGGTGGGCACATGATTATACATTTGTCAATATCTATAGAATTGTGCAACAAGAGGAGTAAACCATGGATATTATTAGTAATTCATCAACATTGATTCATCAATTGTAACAAATATATTATCTAATACAGAATGTTAACAATAGGGGAAATTGTAAGTGGGGGGGAGAAGTATATGGTAACTATGTAAACCTGAATTGCTCTAGAAAAAAAATCTATCAAAAATTTCAAAAAGAATACAAAAATACTAATTTGAAAGGATACATGTACTCTGATGTTTATAGCAACACGATCTATAATAGCCAAATTATGGAAACAGCCCAAATGGCTATTGACTGATGAATGAATAAAAAAGATATGGTATATATGTAAAATGGGATATTACCACCCATAAAAGTAATGAAATCTTGACATTCACAACAATATGGATGGAGCTACAGAGTACATTATGCTAAGCAAAATAAGTCAATGAGGCAAAGACAAATACCGTTTGATTACATTCATAAACTAATTGAAGAAACAAAAAAACCCCAAACATATGGAAAAGAAGAGAGAACGGCAAACTAAGAAACAGATTCTTTTTTTTTTAATGATTTTTTATTATATTATGTTAGTCACCATACAGTACATCCCCGGATTCCGATGTAAAGTTCGATGCTTCATTAGTTGCGTATAACACCCAGTGCACCAAGCAATACGTGCCCTCCTTACTAGCCATCACCAGTCTATCCCATTCCCCCCCTCCCCTCTGAAGTCTTCAGTTTGTTTCTCAGAGTCCATAGTCTCTCATGTTTCATTCCCCCTTC
>NW_023218325.1:0-645 GCF_002007445.2 Ailuropoda melanoleuca | reverse complement strand
TTCTTCTCTCTTGGATTAAGGCATTCAGGCCTCAGTTAAAATGTAAATGTCATCTGATAGGGATGACCCCCACGGCTGCTATCAGCCCTAACACTTCATCCCATTAAGTGACCGAGTGAGTGAGCTGCCTATCAGGGACATTTAGTAACTAAGGAACAAAACAAGTATGTGTTGATGATAGAGCAGGAGTTGGGAAAACTCTGGAACCTGAGAAAAAAGGATAGAACAAGTATGTTTTGGTGGTAGAGAAGGAACTGTGGAAACTTTGGAATTTGGGGGGCAGAAGTGTCCAGGTGGGTTACCACTGTTAACGACTCAGGAATCCACAGGAGAGACTGAGCATCTGGGGGCGGCTTCTTACACCTACTAGTTTCCGTTCTTTTCTTCCTCCCCTTCTCTCCCCTTCTCCCTTTTGCAATTATTTCTGCAATTAGCAGAAGGTACTACACTAGATGTTAGAGGCATCATCCTTGGCTTTCAACATGGCTTGTCTACATTTTAAGGCCATTTAATTTCCCAAAGGGAACACTATTCTTCATGCCCTGTAAAGAATGAAGCTGATGATTTAACCTTTTTTGCTCACTAGGACTCTCCATAATGGAGCGAGAGTACATGGCAGGAAAAGTCTCGTCTCTGAGCCTGGTA
>NW_023218324.1:0-645 GCF_002007445.2 Ailuropoda melanoleuca | reverse complement strand
AAATAAGCATAAATAAAAACTTTAAATCTCTAAAACAAACCAGGAATTTTCTTACACATGGTTAGCTGCAATTCATTCTACATGGACCTGTGGACCCTTCTTCTGTCTGTTCACATTGCACCTGCCTGCATCACAGACTGATCAGAGTTTGCTGACTATGAGATTGTGAGGGAAGAGCTGACAAGTGGTTCTAACTCTCTGCAGGGTTGTCATGGAGAGGGAAATGATCTCATTCTGCTAGCCCTTAGCGGTAGAGTGGATCAGCTTTGGTCCAGATTGTGAGACAAGTAGAACATGAGTAGGGGAAGCTAGTTGTTGATAGAAGGGATTAATACAGCCAGGAAATATGGGCTTCTCTCTTCATTTTAAACCTGTTAACTCATTATGCCTCTCCTTGCTCTTTGCTCCCCTTCTCTACATCTGCAGTTTAAATAACAGGTCATTAAGCATAAAGTATGATAGGTGCCTGGTATGTCCATTGTCAAGTGTTTTCTAATCTGGATTCCCTTACTGGAAGATGTTGCTTTTTGGAGATCTCAATGTTAAAAACATTTTAATACCCTATTTTAAATATGATGAATCTAGGACCACCCCTAAAATTTGTGAGGATCATGGCAAGAGGACAAATGGAGACCCACTTACCAG
>NW_023218323.1:0-645 GCF_002007445.2 Ailuropoda melanoleuca | reverse complement strand
GCGGCTACCATGTGCATTGGACCAGAGGGGGATATGAACGGTGTCCTGCCTGGGGAGTGTGCAGTTAGACTGGCAAAAGCTGGTGCTGCAATTGTTGGGGTGAACTGCCATTTTGACCCAACATTTTCCCTTAAAACGGTGGCCCTAATGAAGCAGGGTTTGGAAGCTGCCAACGTGAAGGCTCATCTCATGGTACAGCCGCTCGCTTACCACACGCCCGACTGTGGCAAACAGGGGTTCATTGATTTACCGGAATTTCCCTTTGGCCTGGAGCCGAGGATTGTTACTAGGTGGGACATTCAGAAGTATGCACGGGAGGCCTATGAACTTGGTGTCCGGTATATCGGTGGCTGCTGTGGTTTTGAACCCTACCACATCCGAGCAATAGCAGAAGAGCTGGCACCAGAAAGGGGGTTTTTGCCACAAGGATCTGAAAAACACGGCAGCTGGGGCAGTGGTCTGGAAATGCACACTAAACCCTGGGTTCGGGCAAGGGCAAGAAAGGATTACTGGGAGAAACTGGCGCCAGCTTCAGGCAGGCCATACTGCCCGTCTATGTCCAGGCCAGATGCCTGGGGAGTGACCAAAGGAGCAGCGGAGCTGATGCAGCAGAAGGAAGCCACCACTGAGCAGCAACTCAAGGAG
>NW_023218322.1:0-645 GCF_002007445.2 Ailuropoda melanoleuca | reverse complement strand
CTGGTGGTTTTCTGTGCCTCTTCTGAGAGTCAGAGCAGCAGTGGCCATATCCTAGCCTCTGTCTCAGAACACAGAGATCGTAGTTCATTCTCCACTGAGCTCTCTTGGCCACTTTAACTCTGTTTCTATCGGTGCTGCTAAAAACCCTGCAGCAGCCTGGGATGTGTGCCCCACAGCCTGTGTCCCAGCCCTCACTTCCAGGGCTGGTGCATCTCTGTCCTTTGTGCTTCTAACACCACTAGCCTCCCCTGGTTCCCACGCGCACTCCCGAGCTCCCTGTTTCAGTATGGTTCGCGTGCGCTCTAGACCGCCGGTTTTCAGTCTGGTCAAGCGCGCGCTCCCGAGCTCCCGGATTTAATCCGGTTCCAGTGAGCGCTCCGGAGCTCCGGTTTTCACTCTGATCACGCGCATTCCCAGGCTCACAGTCTCAGTCTGCTCTCTCACACGTGCCGGTCCGCGAGTCCGGCCCTCTCCCCAGCACAAGTGGCTACTGTTTCCCAATGCCCAATTGCAGAGGCTCCCTCCCCCTTCCGTTTATCATCCTCTATCTGTGCGCAGATTCACAGCTTCCTGTTTCGTACCTCAATACTCAGCACTGGAGATGTTCATTTGTAGAGATCCAGGTGTATCTTCCTGTGTCTCAGG
>NW_023218321.1:0-6369 GCF_002007445.2 Ailuropoda melanoleuca | reverse complement strand
TGTGCCCTCTATATATGTCTCTATATTAGTCTCATATTTTATTCACCACCTCTCAGAGCACCTGGAGTTTTTCTGGATTAAATAATCTTCCATTCACAGGTAAACACTCTTGGAGGAAAGAGAATTATAATCACACTCATCTTAAAGAGAAAACACAGGTATAACTGGGAATAAGACAAAACTGTGACACCTAGCTGAAAGCAATTTTCTTCTTGACTGAGGTATAATGAGGAAGTAATTAAGCAAGGGCTAAAATATTTGTAAGAGGTGTTATGGGTTAAATTATGTCCTCCAAAATAAAATACAATTATGTTATAAACTCCAACCCCTCTTAACATGACTTTGTTTGGAAATAGAGTCATTTCAGTCTTAACCAAGTTAAGATGAAATCATTAGGGTGAGCTTTAACCTAATATGAACTGTGTTCTTGTAAATCAGGTATATTTGGACACAGAAATGTACAGAGGGAAGACAATGTGAAGGAAGAGAGTAAACTCCACGTGAAGATGGAGGAATTGGGTGTTGCATCTACAAGTCAAAGATCACCTGGGGCTACCAGAGAAGCTAGGAGAGGGATATGGAGCAGTTCATTACCTAGTACCTTCAGAGGGATCACAGTTCTGCTAACACCTTGATTTCAGACTCCTAACCTCCACAACTGTGAAACAATAAACTTGTACTGTTTTTAGCCATTTAGTTTATGGTACTTTGTTACAGAAGCCCTAGCAAACTAATATGGGGGCTCTAAGAAGTTTCATGGGTGTTTCTACATTTATATGTTATTTAATTTATTATTTTTCTTCTAGACTTAGAAAGTCTGCTTCTTGACCATCTTCCACATAGCATAGGCTCGAATACTTGATTGGGATCTGTCCAAGGAAGCAAATGGTCCCAATTTTGCATTGAGAATAGTCAAAAAGATTCATAGGAGAAGGAGGAGCAAGAGGAGGGTGAAGAGGAAACTGATGGAAGTGATGGTAATTGAGATGGAGAAAGAGACAGTAGTGAAGGAAGATGAAGTATATTCAATCGCTTCTGTGTGTCATCCTCTGGTATTCCTCTCTATGTGCTTTCTCAGTTAATGTTTTCAACGCCCTATGTGTTAGGTGGCGATAAGTTATTTTACCAGCTCATGGAGGTAAATAGTATACTCAGTTGCAAGTTAATAAGATAATCTACAAGTAAAGAGCACATTCACCTGCATAAAACCAAAGAAAATCCACTTTTCCACTTTCCTAAAATGGTTTAAAACAAATGAGATTTAATTTTTCCCCAAATATAAAAAGTCCGGGGTAAGAAAATGTTGCCAATAATCAAGCACTTAGGTAGTATCAAGACTGATATTCCTGTTATTCTTTTGGATTTTTTTTCATGCTTGAGGTTTCATTGTCACAATGGGCACTGTAGCTTCAGATCTTATATCTGGAATCAAGGTAGGCAAAAAAGGGAATGATAGCAGCAGTGTTAATTATTTCTTTTGTTAGAAAAGAGAAAAATACCAGAAGCTCCTAAACTAACATATATTTTATTAATATGAACTGTATCACATAGCCACACTTAATGGTCATCTTGGTGGGAAAATCAATATTGAGTTTTCTAGTCTGTACAGTGGAATAATAAGAGAAAATAGTGTTGGTTGTATCTTTTGGGTTAGCCAAAATATAACGTGTGTCATAGTGGTAGAGTGAGAACACAAACCTGAGCCTTCTATGAATGTCATATTCTTTCTTCCACAAGCCCTTCTTATGGTGAGATGGCTAGCCTGTTTTCTACAGATATATCTTTTGTTCTGTATGGTCAGATCCCTTGAATAAAACTATGCCTTTGCGCTAGGCTGCTATAGTATTCTGATCTGATTTCTCTGCATAGGAATAATGTGGTATAAAAGAAACTATACTATCTCAGGAGACAATTGACCTGGATACTAGTCCCAATTTTGTCATAAATTTGCAAATATTTTCCCTCTATGCCTTGGAGTAAAATTGAAACAATTAAGCCTAACATCTTCTAACCCACATAGTTTTGTGATGTACTTGAAAATAATTTGGGAAGTTCCATGTGAGTTTTTGACTGGATTAATACTAATAATGTCATAAAGAACCATTACCAATATTTATAAAGTGTTTTATAGCTTAAGATTACTTTCAAAATGCACATTATCTCATTTGAGCCTCATAATAGCCACTATTAAGTGGACAGAATGAGAAATTATCTTAGAATGAAAACTGTTTATGCAACCAAATTTCTCCCACCCTCAAATTATTACAACAATTCAAGTAGGGATATTCAACTATCCTAAAACTATTTTTTCATGCACACTTTTTTAGCAGCCTATATCTCATACATTATAGTCATAAAAAGTTTCCAAACCTATTTTTAACCTCTCCATTCTGTGATTCTCTCTCATCCTCTAGCCACAATTCTTAAGATAGTAATTAGTTTGATACTCCTTTCCCTGCTCCTTGTATGTCTCTTACCAGCCGATCAAGTTCAGCTTCAAACTGACATGATAAAACACATGAGACCAAGTGATCCTCTGCTCCTTCCTGGGAAAGGCAGACTGAATTAGGGAATGAGTTTATGAGAATGCCAATATTTCTTATGAGGGAATTATTATTTTACCTGAATTTTGGTGATTAATGTCTGAATCCAGAAGTCCCAGGCAAGACTCTTTGGTTAAAAGTCATTTTTTTGAAAAGAGATGAACCATAAAAAATGGTGGAAGTGGTTAGAGTGCTTCTGGGATGGTGAGCTTCCCAAATCATAGGGCCCAGCTGTGAAGGGTGAGGGTGCTGAGGGAAGGAGAAACAGAAGCTTCTCTAGTCAGATTCCCTTGATTTTCTTTCCAAATTTATTGTGCCCAGAATGATGCTCATCCTTAGTGAGAAGGTGACATTTGTGAAACTGAGAACTCTGGATTCATGGCATTACATCCAGAGAATCATTCAGTTGCTTTGGAAAGATGGTCCTATTTTGGTTACTGTCAACATGATATTGATATTGACCAATTTTTCTATCTTAGGTCGTCTTAGCCACCTTGAGAACCACTCCCAAATATTGCAAATGAGCGTCTAAGGACTGATTTCCCAAAGCCCTTCCTCCCAGTAGTTCTTCTCTTTAAGAACAGGATCAACTTGTATTGTACACCCATTAAGAAAGAAAATTCTGATGAGGACCTCAATATCTTAGAAGAAGTGGGCAGAGGATAAATATGGGGAATTGAGTAGTCTAGATGTAAGAATTTGCTTGAGGGAGCTAATGAAGGTCCTGAGGCTATTTCTCTCTTTTAGTTATTTCCTTACAGCAAGAAATTAAGGAAAGAGGCTAGATCTACAATTATAGCTTTTTGTATTCACTGTCCATGTAGTTGGTATACTCCAGATCATCTCCTTGCTGATGACTATGAGGGAAAGGATTCCTTGAGGATAGGAACCATTTGTTTTAAACCACTTATTCCTCATTGGATCCTCTTGAAATCATAGTTGTTGGGAACTGAGAAGGCAACCTTCTCTGAAATTGTACTCTCTCATTTTTTCTCCAAATCCTTCCATGGCCTGTCTGTTTGTTTCCTCTTCTGAGACTTTCAAGAGCTGGGCTTGATGGTGCCTGAATCCATGAAAAAACTGTATAAATGGAAGGCTATTTCTTAGCTAAGACCAGTTTTGCCAGGGTCTTCCAGAAGTGCTACAATTGGGGGTAGGGTCTGGAATATAAATGGAGCACTATAGGGTGGCCCAGGTACAGGCAATGGCCATCAATCCATTTTCCCAGGTACTTAGAAATGGGGAGGAGGGAGCTTCAAACAGTGCTATGTCATGGATTATTACCTTTTTTAAAGATTATTTTGTATCATTAAAAGTTTTGAAAAAAGTCAGTAGCAAAAATGTTTTGGATAAACTAATCCTCTATGAAATATATTTCACAAATAAATTGAAAACTAAAATAGGCAAAAAAAGGGAGAGTTTCTTCATTCTTAATAAATATATCTACAAGAAATGAAGTTCTAAGGAGGTAGCAAGAAATAGATGGTCCCTAATGCTCTAACAAAGTTTTCATGAGGAAAAATTATATATTACAAATTCCAGTATCATTAAATATACACAAAGTGTGTATATCAGATTAAAAAAAAAAAAAGGTGCTAATCCTGACAAGAGTTGCTTTATTGTAAAACAAAGGTCTGTTGTTTGTAGAGTAAGGGAGCTGTCCAACGTGCTTAGGAATACTGAAACATCTTTCATTACCCAATTCATGGCACTGCCTGGTATAGAAACCCCGTTTGAAAATACAAATTTCCACTGAGATTTTCTTTTTTTCAGCAGAAGTAAATAATTAACTTTTCTATTTTTCTCTACCATTTCCCCCTCCTTCTTCCTACTTGTTCACTTCCTTTATTTCCGCCCCCCTGTTGAATCCTCTCATCCTCCTCTTCTCTCTTGTTCTTTCACTATTTAACTTTGTATCTTTGGCTGTATTACAGAGCTGGTGATGGTACTCATATTTTTATTTCATGCTACAGCTCTGTGATGGAGGCTAATGAGAAAAGCTGCTAGAATTTGAAATACTTCAAGGGTATGAAAGGGTAAGGTTAGAAATAAAATTTAAGAGGTTGATTCTATTGAGACCTTCTGGGATTCTCCGGTATGGCAGATTCATTATTTTGTGAGATGATTGCTGATTGTGTCTGAAGAGCTTGAGAGAGTGATTTAGATCATGTCCATTACCTGTCAGCAAACAATATCTCAGGCAGCACCATAAAGTGAAACAGTGTACCTGTGCCACTGATAATTATTCAAGTTGCCATTTCATCTTGGTCAGAAAAAACTGAACAGCAACATTAGATAGTGTTTTTTATTTAACACCACACTATTTATTGAGGTCATTAATTTATCCTAACTGTTTAAGTTAGATCAATTTTGCTGATTATATATACTCCCAAAACTACTGCAAAAACATGATACAGAATATTTCCATCACCCACAAAGTTTGTTTGCGCTCTTAAATATAACTTGTCTCTTCCCAACAAGAAACCTATACTCTGAGTTTCATCACCATAGATTAGATTTGACTGTTCTTCAATTTCATATACTTAAATCACACAGCATGTGCTCTTTTGTGTCTGGCTTATTTCACTCAGAAATGTTTCTGAGATTCAGCCATGTTATTTCACTTATCATTAAGGGATTTTTTTTATTTCTAAGTAATATTCCATTATATGATTGTTCCAAGGTTTGGTTATTCATTCTTCAGTTGATGAATATTTGAGTTGTTTTCAGTTTTCAGCCATTATGAATAAGGTTGATGTAAGTATTCTTGCACAATCTATTCATCAACCCATCTTTTAAACTTTCTTTAAATAGCTAAGAGTGAAATTGGTCAGATGTGTCCTTTATTTAAAAAAAAAATCTGTCAGGGGCACCTGGGTGGCTCAGTCAGTTAAGTGTCTGCCTTCGGCTCAGGTCATGATCCCAGGGTCCTGGGAGGGAGCCCTGCATTGGGCTTCCTGCTCAGAGGAGAGGCTACTCCTCCCTCTGCCTTTGCTGCTCCCCCTGCTTGTGCTTGCTCTCTCTCTCTGTCAAATGAATAAATAAAATCTTTGAAAACAATCTGTCAAAGTTTGCCAAAGTAAATATTTCATTTTAATTCCCTCAGCTATATATGGAAGTTCTAGTAACTTCACATCCATAACAATATATGATATTGTCAGAACTTTCAAAAAATTTATTTTAGTGATTTTAGTGGGTTGGGAATGGTTTTAATTTGCATTACCCTGATAAATAATAATGCTGAACATGATTTCATGTGCTTATTAGTATTCATGTGTTTTCTTTTGTGAAAAGCCTGTCTGAATTTTGTGCCCATTTTCACTTAAGTTTTTGTTGTTGTTGTTCATTTAACTTTTTAATGTATTAATCGTTGAATTGTATACAAGAATGACTCTCCTTTTTTTATATCTACAGATCTATATCTGTATCTATATCTACCTACTTATGTAATATTCCCCAATTGTTATTTGCTTATTCAGTTTTAATAATCTTTTGATAAGCTAATACATTTAATAAAATTAATGCATATATGTTTCCTGTTTTATGGTTAAAGTCTTTGGTGTCTCTTCTGATAAGAAATTAATATCCAAATTTTTTAGAAACTACCACTCAAATGCAAAAAAAAAAAAAGGCCATGAAACTTAAAAAAATAAGCATAGGACTTGACCGGTATATGGAAAGATGCTCAACATTACTAATGATTAAGGGAAAGGAAATCAAAGGGTGTCTGGGTAGCTTAGTCNAGTCCATAGTCTCTCATGTTTCATTCCCCCTTCTGATTACCCCCCTTTTCTTTATCCCTTTCTTCCCCTACCGATCCTCCTAG
>NW_023218320.1:0-1806 GCF_002007445.2 Ailuropoda melanoleuca | reverse complement strand
ATTGGTTGGTCAAAGTCTACACCTCTCAGAGTCTCAGAGCTTTTCCTTTAAGAATTAATGTCAGAAAAATGGGATTGATGTGCACCTGTAATCTAATAGCAAAGAGTAAAAGTTTTTTCTTAATTTTAAAATGTTTTGCAAGGCATACTCAGTATTTAAAGTTCATGGGGACTTTCTAACATAATTCATTAGTGATATCGCAACATGTTTGTTTCATCATTGTAGAACTGGCTCTTTATGACTAGAAATTACTGGATAGTTAATGTTGAAGTTCATCGACAACCAAGAACAAAGGGTGAGCTCTTCCCCTAAGGTCAGGAACAAGACAAGGATGTTCACTCTCACTACTTTTATTCAACATAATGCTGGAAGTTCTAGCTACAGCAATCAGACAACAAAAAGAAAGAAAAGGCATCCACAGGCATGTGGTGGTTCAGTCGGTTAAGTATTTGCCTTTGGCTTAGGTCATGATCCCAGGGTCCTGGGATCAAGCCCCACATCAGGCTCCTTGCTCAGCGAGGAGCTTACTTTTCCCTCTCTCTCTGTCGCTCCCCCAGCTTGTGCTCTCTCACTCTCACTTTCATTCAAATAGATAATGATAGATAGATAGATAGATGATAGATAGATAGATAGATGATAGATGATAGATAGATAGATGATAGATAGATAGATAGATGATAGATAGATGATAGATAGATAGATAGATGATAGATAGATAGATGATAGATAAAATCTTAAAACAAAACAAAACAAAACAAGAAAATGCATCCAAATTGGGAAGGAAGAAGTAAAACTTACACTATTTTCAGATGACATGATACTATATATATAGAAAACCCTAAAGTCTCCACCAAAAAACTACCAGAATTGATAAATGAATTCAGTAAGGTTGCAGTATATAAAATAAATGTACAGAAATCCATTGCATTTCTATACACTAATAATGAAGCAGAAGAAAGAGAAATGAAGAAAACAATCCCATCTACAATTGCAACAAATATGATAAAATATCTAGGAATAAGCTTAACTAAAGAGTGAAAGATCTGCACTCTGAAAACTGTAAAACACTGATGAAAGAAATTCAAGATGACACAAACAAATGGAAAGATATTCCATGCTCATGGACTGCAAGAACAAATATTATTAAAATGTTTATACTACCCAAAGCAATCTAAAGATTTAATGCAATCCCTACCAAAATACTGACATCATTTTTCACAGAGCTACAACAAACAATCCTAAAATTTGTATGGAACCACAAAAGACTCTGAGTAGCCAAAGCAACCTTGAAAAAGAAAAACAAAGCAGGATGTATCACAATATCAAATTTCAAGTTATACAAAAGTTATACATGTTATACAAAATTGTAATAAAACAATACAGTACTGGCACAAAAATAGGCACACAGACCAACAGAATAGAAAGCCTAGAAATAAACCTACAATTGCATGGTCAACTAATTGTCAATAAAGGAAGCAAGAATATGCTGGGAAAAAGACAGTCTCTTCAACAAATGGTGCTAGGAAAACCGGACTGCTACATGCAAAAGAATTAGACTGGACCACTTTCTTACACCATATACAAAAATAAACTCATAATGGATGAAAGACCTAAATGTGAGACCTGAAATCAAAAAATCCTGGAAGATAGTCTCTCATGGACTTCAGAGGGGAGGGGGATGGGGGAATGGGATAAACTGGTGATGAGTGGTAAGGAGGGCATGTATTGCATGGTACCCTGGGTGTTATACGCAACTAATGGAGCATCGAACTTTACATCGGAATCCGGGGATGTACTGTATGGTGA
>NW_023218319.1:0-645 GCF_002007445.2 Ailuropoda melanoleuca | reverse complement strand
TTGTTTCTCTCTTGATCTTCTGCTTAGATGATCTGTCCATTGCTGAGAGTGGAGTGTTGATATCTCCTACTATTAATGTATTATTATCAATATGATTTTTTATTTTGGTTAACAGTTGGTTTATGTAGTTGGCTGTTCCCATGTTAAGGACATAGATATTTACAATTGTTAGATTTTCTTGTTGGATAGAGCCTTCAAGTATGATATAGTGCCCCTCTACATCTCTTACTACAGTCTTTGGTTTAAAATCTAATTTGTCTGATATAAGAATTGCTACCCCAGCTTTCTTTTGATGTCCATTGTCATGATAAATCGTTCTCCATCCCCTCACTTTCAATCTGGGTGTATCTTTAGGTTCAACATGTGTCTCTTGTAGACAGCAAATGGATGTGTCCTGAATTTTTATCCAATCTGCAACCCTGTGTTGTTTAATGGTATCATTTAGGCCTAACTTGAAAGATATGAATTTAGTGCCATCATATTGCTTGTAAAGTCCCTGTTTCTATAGATGGTCTCTGTAACTTTCTGGTCTATAATATTCTTGGGGTCTTTCTCCTTTTATAGAGTTCCCCTTAATATTTCTTGCAGAGCTGGCTTAGTGGTCACATATTCTTCAGTTTCTGTCTGTCCTGGAAGCTCTTTGTC
>NW_023218318.1:0-645 GCF_002007445.2 Ailuropoda melanoleuca | reverse complement strand
GTGTTGGAAGGATCTGGCAAACACATATATCCCTTATAATCCTAGAAATGATAATTTTGTATTTTCGACTTGTACTGTAAGTAAGAAATGTATTCTGGAAAAGGTATACATTGCAATCGATTGAATAAACCATACTCACCCTAACTCCCCGCTGAATATAAGCTTTGGGAGGGCCAAGATTTGTGTCTGTTGTGTTTACTATTTTGCCTCTACCCACTGGAACAGTTTCTGGCTTAATAAATATTTGAATGAGTGAATGAGATGGAAAACCACTATTGTACTTCCTTTTTCCTATGAGTATTATCACTGTAAAGTAATGTAAAGATTAGTGCTTTATACTTCTGAACTCAGAACTGTGTATCATTAATTAGTAATTAACAAGGAGAAGGTAGAAATTTTAGCTTAGAAGACAATACTTCTGGGATGTTTCCAGTTACCTATATGTTTTCATTGATCAGGGAAAACGTAAAACTTCCTCCTTTGTAGATGTTTCTAGAAACATTATGGATATTGCATTGGGTTAGTAGATAAGACAGAGTTATTGCATTCATCATAATTAGGGTACATGATTCAGGTTCTTGTGCAGGTGCTGATAAATCAATACAAGGTAGACAGTTGGCTCATTATGAATGCTCATTTTAAGGG
>NW_023218317.1:0-645 GCF_002007445.2 Ailuropoda melanoleuca | reverse complement strand
CACCGTTTATGTAAGCTGCGATTCAAGAGCTGGGTGTATAATTACAGCAGAAACTCTGCCCCTGGTTCGTGCAACGGGGAGGCTCCCCCAAAGTCCCCCCCACCCAGACCACGCTGCGTCTCGGAGAGGGCTAGGCATGTCATGTCTGCCCTCATGGGGCCAGGATACTGTGCAGGCTTTCCGGGACAGCGGGAACCCGTCCGTCTGACATTCGGTGAATCGAAGAGGTCTGGACTAGGAATCCTAAAGATGGCCGATAGGTACCTTACCTCAAAGTGTGAGCACAGCTTTCTTGCCGAAACCACACCTGTGACCTGCCGTATCACTGAGAGTTTACAGTCTTAGGTTTAAATAATTTCCCCTAATGTTTTACTGTGGTTTTCCCATGCCTAATTTGAGGGCACTTTTTTAAAAAAATTAAAACCATAAAAAAATTTTCCTCTATCTAGTCTTTGCCAAGCATTCTGCTTTCCCGTGGAATTGGTTTCCCTTTATGGAGTTGTATCTCGTCAGTTAAATAGTGGGAAACAGGTACACGGTTGTACAAACAAACCTGTCTCACGATCAGTGTGCAGCTCAGCTGGGGAGCCCAGGAGGCAGGAGGTGAGCCTGCTGCAGGGGAGGGGTGGGACCTGACTGGGGGGG
>NW_023218316.1:0-645 GCF_002007445.2 Ailuropoda melanoleuca | reverse complement strand
TGAGGAACCTCCATACTGTTTTCCAGAGTGGCTGCACCAGCTTGCATTCCCACCAACAGCATAAGAGGGTGCCCTTTTCTCAGGGGCGGGTAATTTACACATGAATTCCGTTTTAACTCTGAATTTGACTCTCTGGCTGAGTGTAGAGGGATTCCTGGTCCTGGCTCAGTGGTCCCCGTCTGTGCTGGTCACAGTCTGCACAGCTGAGGTGGGCCTCGGTGCCCTCCCTTTGCAGGTGAGGAAACCGGCCCGGGGAGTGAAGCCCTACATCGGAGTTCAGGGCTGCTCTCTGGTCTCCCGCCACTCCCAGTACCAACAGTGTGTCGAGTCTGAGAGTCTTGCTGTCCTCCCCTCCACCCCTTCCTGCCCCATACATGCCTTACCAATTCTAGGAATAAATGGAATCTCAAGCTGCCCCCCGCCGGCCCCCGCCAGCTTCAGCTTGGGAAATGGCCAGCCGTGTAGCACGGGAATGGGGAATGCTCGCCTTCCTGCCCTGGCTCAGTTTTAGCGCCCCTGGTGCTTCTCCAGCTCTTCCCTCTCAGAGCCTCCCCCTGCCTTTCGGTGTGTGTTCATCTGTGCGGCTCTCAGGGAGGCACAGCTTGGGCACTGCCCTCCGAGGGGAGACAGGGCCAGAGGTGGGGG
>NW_023218315.1:358-1615 GCF_002007445.2 Ailuropoda melanoleuca | reverse complement strand
TTTTGAAAGCAGGGTTCTTATCCACATTGTGTGGCTGCCCTGACATTACCATGAGGGGAGGCAGCAGCTGAAAAGTAGGTGGCAATGCCTTGCTCCCTTCAAAGAATGATGAACCAGTGAAGGGCCCACCCCATTGTTGTTGAGATTTGTGTTGAAAGGGGGCTGTGAGGAGGGGCACTGGTTCCATTGCTGATGACCTTCCTCCAGTTTTTTTCTTTGGATGTTGAGGGGCTATGTTATGAAATAGGTAATAAATGTCACAGAGATGAATGAGGAGCTAAAGAACCCTCCAGGCTTCTCTAGCTCAGCTGGTCCCACAATAGCAATCTTGGCAAGGAGAGCTGCTGCCAGAGTAACAGCAGTAAGACGATCCTGAGCCCAGGCGATCTGCAGAGTTAGTATGTGTACAATGCATTCCAATGGTTACACTCTTACTGTTCAGTGGATTATTCTTACAAAACGTCCCACCGGCGCTGACTCACCCCCGACGTCACTGACCATGTCATCGCCTTCTTTTAGTGAGTGAGTCTGCATCTTGCCAGTTTTGGAGGGTCTACCTGTCATGTGCATGTTGCTTTCCTCTCCGTCACCACCTCTCCCCTCCCTCAGGGGCTTCCTAACACAATGTTCATGTGTGGGATTGACTCCTGAGCACCCCAACCCTCAGTCAAAGGTGGAGAAGGTCCTGACTGACCTAAACCGATCAGCAAAATCGTGTCCCTGTTGCCATGGTGACTGACTTAGAGATAACCTTTTTATTTCTAAGCCTACAGCCCCTGACATCCCCCTAGTCTCAGTGATTAGTTCTGAGGGGTAGGAGAACTAAGTTGGGTTAATTAGAGTGAAAGACTTTTGGTGGTTGGAGAATTAAAAGTTCCATCTCCTCTAAGACGGGGTAATGTGGAAATTGGAGGCCTGGGACTGATGCATCCATCTCTCCATTTTGTCTTAGAGGAGTTTAGTCTGAGGATGAAGCTAACACACAGAGGAAGGTAGAGCAGAGAAAACAACCAAGACTGTGCTGGAGTCCTGAGCAAACAGCATCTGAATCTGACTCTGTCTTTGGACTTCTCAGCGAGGCATGCAATATATTTATTTCCTGTACACTTTGAATTGGGTTTTCTGTTTCTTTCAACCAAACACATGCTGCTTGATTGCTTCCTGGAGAGGCTGCTTTCAATACACTGGCCCCTCTCCTATGCAGTCCTAATCTAGTCCTTCCTAGGCAAGAACAATTTTATTTATTTATTTATTTAT
>NW_023218315.1:0-215 GCF_002007445.2 Ailuropoda melanoleuca | reverse complement strand
GTGGGGCTCGATCCCATAACACCGGGATCACACCCCGAGCCGAAGGCAGACGCTTAACCGCTGTGCCACCCAGGCACCCTGAGAAGAACAATTTTAAAAAGGAAAAAGACTCTTGCCAAGAGAAGTCAAAAGACTAATTCAAAGAGCATCTATTGAAGGATTTTATCCAATAGTTTTGTCTCAACCTGGTGCTCAAGGTCTCAAGTTGTAGGCCA
>NW_023218313.1:0-645 GCF_002007445.2 Ailuropoda melanoleuca | reverse complement strand
GAAAGAAAGAAAGAAAGAAAGAAAGAAAGAAAGAAAGAAAGAAAGAAAGAAAGAAAAATAAAAGGCAAAATACTAATATATCCTCTCCATTGAATTTGGATTTTAAGTTGTTAAGATTGGAAATATTTGTTACATTTTTAAATATAAATTTAGTCATTGGAGCTTTTTTCCTCAAACTCATTATGTGAAAGGTGAAACAAACTTTTTAAATGCTTAATATTGACAATTTTTATATGCGAGGTCATGCATAAAGTGTCCTTTTGTACTAAAATGTCATGCAGAGGTTAGAGACTACGTCTAGATCAGTGCAAAATCCTACTGATTACACCGGCTTGATTACACACATGCTATAAATAAACATTTGTGAAGTGAATTTTATTTTTAGATTATTTCACTCTTATGAGATTTGTAAAAAAAACCACAATAATATATGAACTTAAGAAGTCACTTATTAATAGTAGGAGGCACCCAAAACAAAAACATAATTTATCTATAGAAATCATTCTCGCTTTGAAACCTGAATACAGGTCCCTGTTGTTGAGGAGCAGAGTCTAGCTTAGAAAAAGAAGATGTAAAATAGAGAATTAATTTCCTTACATTATAAATGTCTTGCAAATGCTGAAGGAATTCAAAGAAGGACCATGG
>NW_023218312.1:0-645 GCF_002007445.2 Ailuropoda melanoleuca | reverse complement strand
GGAGTTGGATGAGGGGCGACACGGTGAAGGTGACCCTGACTGTGTATGTGGAGCCACTGGGGAAGTCCACCCATAGCCCATGAATGTTCAGGGAATGGAGGGTCTACTTCCTCCCAGAGAACAAACACACTTAAATTGCTGATTCCTTCTCCCTAGTCATCTGGGTCAGTTAATCCCAGCACGGGGCTGCCAGCTGAGCTCTTCCCTGGCCAAGCTGCTCTGCTTTGAAATTCTCCACCAGGCTACCTCGCCCAATGATGTCAGCCAGGGTGAGCGCCCTGCCAGCCCTCCCCTCTCACAAGATGATGTGCAAGGGGAAATGCACACTGTCTGTGCTCAGGAAACATCTGGCTGATCTGCTAGTCCTCAAGCGGGTCTCTGGCTGTTTTATAAATTAGGGGAACAGAATAGGATGGGAAGACATGGAGCTTCAGTGATTACCCAACCTCAACAGCAAGTTACAAGCTGAAAGGAGATGTGAGGAAACGGCCTCCCTGGCAGGCCCTCTCCAGGGACCCGGCACCACTGCCACACAGTCACATTTCCTAGCTTGTAATGGAAAACAAATGCTGTTTACAAGAGCTTAAAGTAGCTGAAAGGGGAATGCAAGCCAAGCGGTATAGTGGAAGGTGAACTTCTACTTGG
>NW_023218311.1:0-645 GCF_002007445.2 Ailuropoda melanoleuca | reverse complement strand
TGCATTTTGTCTGTTTTTTCCAAGTCCTAATTTTGGCTGGGGGCCGATGCTTCACTCCATCCTGCTGTCTCGGTTGAGGTCAGAGCTTTAGTCTCTATCATCTGCTGTCCAGGGAGGAATTCAGACTTCCACAGACACCTTCCTGTCACACACCCAGCCAGGTGAGTCCAACACCCCAGTGGCCCATGGATGACAGGGTCAGAGAGAATGGAAGCCAAGAACATTGACCCATCACCACCGGAGAGCCAACTCAACTTAGCCCAGAGCAAGTGTTCCCTCTGTTTGTTGGTTTGCTTGATTAAATAATTAATATAATATTAGCACTAATGTCAATTTCACCGAGTGACTGCTACTTACAGTTTTGATGGTCTTTCATATTCCTTATCATTAAACTGCTTTATAGCGATGCTAGAAAAAGTATGTTGAGCTCATTACACTCATTGTGTGGTTCTGATTGGGTGTGATTTTATCCCCTGGGGATCATTGATCACTGTCTGGAGCCAGCTTTGCCTGTCATATTGGAAAGGGGTGACTGGAGGCAGCAACGTCTAGTCATCCTACAATGTACAGGACACCCCCTCCCCAGGGCAGGCTCTGGCCAGAATGTCCATGGTGCAGAGACAAAGAAGCCCTGGGGTAAAGATC
>NW_023218310.1:0-645 GCF_002007445.2 Ailuropoda melanoleuca | reverse complement strand
TTTTTATTGCTGAATAATATTGCATTTTCTGGATATACCACAATTTATTTATCAACTCACCTATCGAAGAACATTTCGGTTGCTTCCAAATTTCGGCAGGTATGAATAAAGCTGCTATAAACATGTCTTTGCAGGTTTTTGTGTGGACATCAGTTTTTAACAACTTGGGGTAAAAACCAAGGAACGCTATTGCAGGATTGTATGAGAAGAGCATGTTCAGCTTTGTAAGAAATTGCCAAACTTTTCCAAAGTGGCTGCGCCATTTTGCATTTCCATAGCAATAAATGAGAATTCCTGTTGCTCCACAATTTTGCCAGCATCGTTGTCAGTGTTTGGGATATTAGCCATTCTGATAGGTACGTAGTGGTATCTCATGATTATTTTAATTTGCAATTCCCTAATGACACATGATGAGCATCTCATCATATGCTTATGCGCCATCTGCTTATCTTCTCTGGTGAGGCGTCTATTGGCCAGATTTTTTGCCCACTGACTATTAAAAAAAAATTGGCATTTTAACTGAATGAGCCAACTGGCAGAACTGACTAGTTGTTGCCTCCTCTATTGAGAGATTTTAAGCAATTATAACAAACAATTGCTCTAGAATAGGGCACTAAAAACAGACCTGATCTATAGAGCTATGTG
>NW_023218309.1:0-645 GCF_002007445.2 Ailuropoda melanoleuca | reverse complement strand
TTTCCATATTTTGGCTATTGTGGACATTGCTGCTTTAAATATTAGGGTGCATATATCCTTTTGAATTAGTGCTTTTGTGTTCTTTGGGTAAATACCCACTAGTGGAATTACTGGACCATACGGTATTTCTATTTTTAATTTTTTGAGGACCCTCCATAGTGTCTTCCACAGAGGCTGCACCAGCTTGCATTCCCACCAACAGTGCATGAGGGTTCATTTTTCTCCACATCCTCCCCAACACCTGTTTCTTCAGTTTTTTATTTAAGCCATTGTGACAGGTGTGAGGTAATAGCTCATTGTGGTTTTAATTTGCATTTCCTTGATGATGAATGATGAGCATCTTGTCATGTGTCTGTTGGCCATCTGGTTGTCTTCTTGGGAAAAATGTCTGTTCATGTCTTCTGCTCATTTTTTAATTGGGTTATTTGTGTTTTTGGTGTTGAGTTGTATAAGTTCTTTATATATTTCAGATACTAGCCCTTTATCAGATATGTTATCTGCAAATATCTTCTCCCATTCAGTAGGGTGTCTTTTAGTTTTGCTGGTTGTTTCCTTTGCTGCACAGAAGATTTTATTTTGATGTAGTGCCAGTACTTTATTTTTGCTTTTTTTCCCTTTACCTCAGGCGATCTAGCTAGAAAAATG
>NW_023218308.1:0-1462 GCF_002007445.2 Ailuropoda melanoleuca | reverse complement strand
ATTATTACATCACTGGTTAAAGTATGTCACAGCCATATACTGCATCCATTAAATATAATGCAGTGGAACCATACATCTTGCCAGAAAATAATCTCCACAGTATTGTAAGTGGAAAAAAAGTTGTAAGTCAACGTTTGAAGAAAAATAACTACAGACTCTTGGAAACATATACGAAGATCAAAAACATTTTTTCAGGGTCTCAAATTTTTAAATCAGTACTGACATATCTATTTGAAAACAAAAACACAAAAATTCTTTAAAAATTTTTAAGCTAAGTTAGATAATGGTGCTTCAGAAATGTTAATACCCTTTCCTAATGATTAACCTTACCGTCGCCTAATTATTAACTCTCCTGTACAACCTACTCAAGCATATCTTTCAGTAGGACATGTGTTCACACCACAGAGCGGTTTCTTAAAAGTAAATCAGCACCAGGCTGTTCAGCAGTTTAGGAGTTCGTTTTTGAGAAAAATTAGCAAACGCCACTTATGGCCGCTGTTGGCTTCCCAACAGAGACGACAGCATTCTGAAAACAATGTAATTCTCCGAGGCCCTCAAACATGCAATGCTTTTTGCCACGCTGCCTTCCAGCAACCGCACACGCGTGTCTTTCCTGCCCGGAGCCAAGACACACATTCCAGCGCGCGTGGTCCGCATGTGATGACATAGTCAGCACAGGACACTGGCTGTTAGCGGACCACCCGGATGAGAAGGAACCTCAGGACTGGGGCAGAGAACCCTGGCTTTACGCAGGGCGGCAACAAATGAGTCACCCCGTTTACTACTTGTCCACCCAGGAAGCCAGGACTCAGATTTTTCGGTGACTAAACTATACAAAAGGTACTTGTAAAACACGGAGAAAACATCTGAAGAGACTGAATGCAATTGATCTCTAACCCGTGAAATGTCTGGCAGGCCCCACCTCCCCTAACCAGATATGGCAGGGGAAAGGAAACCTCCAGGAAACCTAAGCGCTTGTCCATCCACCTGCCGAACCAGAGCATAAATAATGCGCCACAGGGAGAGGAGGGGAGACCTCAGAAAACACGTGTGGTGTGCTTCTAAAGTGGAAACTTGTAATAAATAGTTCTTTTCTTACACTGTACCCAAAATTAAATTTGTGGGGATGTTGTTCACAAATAACCTCTTTATTTTTATGTACAATGTAATACTGGTTTACAGGTTATATTTTATGTACAATGTAAAACTGATGAACTTTTAAATGATTATTTACTAGGCTAAAGCTCTTCAGCCACTTAATATTTGCTCGCAATTTTTAGGCCTTTTCTATTTTACACGACTGCCTGTGCTAATCTTTCTGGACGGATTTTAAGCACCTTAGTTTTGTCCTCAACATAAAGTATCAGTAAAGAATAAGATATACATTAAGTACTAAGTAATCAATTGTCAAAGCGTGAATGAAATTTAAGATCTCCAGACCTTTAAGAAAGCTAGTCTAGAT
>NW_023218307.1:0-645 GCF_002007445.2 Ailuropoda melanoleuca | reverse complement strand
GACGGGCGCCTGGGCCGGGGGCGCCTGGGCCGCGCTGCGCCGGCCTGGCGGGGAGCCGTGTCCTTGGTGCGCGTCCGTGCGCTCGCCCCGCGGCCGGCGCTGGGGACACGTCCGCGTCGCACGGCCTGAGGTGCCGGCTGGCCTTATTCTAATGCGAAACTTGGCGTTGTACTTGGGGGTTTGAGCTCGGCGGCCCGGGCATCCTGGCTTCCAAACAGGCTGTCCTAGCTGGGGGAAGATCGCGCTACTATTGTTCTGTGTGTTGTGATGGGAAGGTTGGGTGAAATCGTAAAACATCCCCCCTGAGACCAGGTTTGGTGTCTCGCTCTCATCTCTCATATTTAGAATTTGTGGCAGATTTGCTGCAGGGATTTCATGGAGTGTTATGTGCGGTTTCTTATTTGCTCCTAATGGTGGGGTCATGTGCTCAACTGTCATAAGTTTTACATCGGGTTTTGCTGTCTCTTAAAAAAGGAAGCATCTCAAAATGTGAGATGTTTAATATATATTCGGTATTCACCCAGCTCACCCTGCAAAGGCCACTACCGTCATGTGCGATGGGGATAGGCCGGCTGGTTTTGAATTTACATTTGGAGCAGTTCAGCCTGGTGAACTTTTGTGTGTGTGTGTGTGTGTGTGTGTGTG
>NW_023218306.1:0-645 GCF_002007445.2 Ailuropoda melanoleuca | reverse complement strand
GTGTGTGGTGGCTAAAGAGACTTCATCTTAAATGTCAGTGGCAAAAACCCACTAATTCTTTGGAGCTCCACTATTGACATTTCCATTCAACTCAGTTTGTGTCATTCTTTCCAACCAACTTCACGACGTCCTAAACACACTGAATTTTTTAAAAATTTGTCTTCGCAGGAAAAGTCAAAATTCAGGTCAACCAGAACTCGAAAGATAGTATTTATAAGGCTATAGCTCACTTGCAATATACTTGCCATCCGCAAATATACTTCTGAAGAAGGAAAACTTTTAGAGCCCAAAATTGCAATAAAGTGGGTCAGAAGTGAATTGAAGCTGATAGAACAGTGAAAAATAACATATAAAACATTCAATATAAATCTAACAGAGGCCATTCATGTCTCTTTTCCAAATCATTTGGCTCATAACACATTTACTTAACGAAAAAAGGAGCTTCCCTAACAGGTGTAGAAAAGTGAATGGAGAAAACTATTTCCCTCAAGCCTTTTCTCCTCTCCTTTCTTCCACTCAAGTTAAAAATCTACTGAAAGAAATATAATACATAAGTCTCTGGGTTTCCCAAGCCAATTGCAACTTTATCCTATCAGTCAAACACTGAAGTGCATTCCAGAGCTTTTGTTCTAAGCCAGGTTGGCA
>NW_023218305.1:0-645 GCF_002007445.2 Ailuropoda melanoleuca | reverse complement strand
AAAAAAAAAACAACAAAAAAAGAATCTTATGGATACATAAGAGAGCTATCAGCTTTCAAAGACCTATATAGTATTATGTGCCCAAAACACAAAATTTAATTTCTAAATCTTTTTTTTTCCATCGAGCAAAGAAATCATGATAACCGTGTCTTAAGATTTAAATGTATTATTACACATAGTCAATCCCAGAGGAATTACAGCATTTACATTTTTACACAAAACACACATTGCTCTCTCACAAAAGACTGCTGGGTACAGGGGAAAGCATTCCTTGATCTGGTATTACTGAGAAAACTTCGGAGTTAACCATTACCATACAGAATATATCCCAATCTTTGTAACACTGTTCATCTAAAAAGCATAAAATATAAAAATTAATTCTTAATTTCTTAAGACTTTGTTACTCCATTTTCATAAAGCACACACTTTGGGACACTCCTTAGATAAGATTTTAAAATGAGATTCCAAAATACCAACACTCCTTGGGACACCTGTGTGGCTCAGGCCGTTAAGCATCTGCCTTCAGCTCAGATCATTATCCCAGGGTCCTGGGATCAAGTCCTACATCGATGCAGTGACTTGATCCCCTGCTCAGCGGGGAGTCTGCTTCTCCCTCTCCCTCTGCCTGCTGCTGCTGCTCCCCCT
>NW_023218304.1:0-797 GCF_002007445.2 Ailuropoda melanoleuca | reverse complement strand
GCCTGCCTCACGGATGGCCTCTAGATTCATTGGAATAGAATTACAAAAATGCAATTGGGGGAAATATTACTTGTTTCCTTCTCACATTTGTCATTTACCAACACTATCATTCTCTCCTTACCAGCTTAGGCCGTCCCTCTCGTGCTTCTCCTGCTGCTCTGTGTTTCCTTGTATGATCTGACTCATTCTCAAATCTGACAAAGATTCTGTGATTTACATTCCATCTCAAACGTGTATAAGGTACCGGAACCTGAAAGCTGGATTTACCTCAGCCTCTATGATAAGAGGGAACATATATATATTTGTGTGTATATATANTATATATACACACACACACACACAAATCTTGTTTTAACATCCATACAAATTCCCTGAGAAAATGAATATTATTCAGGTCAATAGTTGATCATTGATCTATCCAAATCTCTATGTAAAAGTACTTAACCTCACTAGCTATAAAATGTGCAAGTTAACATAGACACCATCAGTTACATGTCAATTATATCTCATTAAGTCTGGGAGAAACATTTTTAATTTTTTAAAAGTCAGACACATCTTCTTATCTGTCTCATTTTACCTATTTGCAGAGGTATGTTTATCTGCACACAAACATACACACTCACAGTCCTAATGAAGTGCCAGTGGGGCTGGACCTCTCAGATGCTGTGGGTGCGAATTTTAAATTGTAACAGCCTTTTTCAAAGGAAACTGGAAGGAGATGTTTGTGTGTGTGTGTGTGTGTGTGTATTTGTTTGTTTGTTTGTCTATATAAGGCCATTATCCCTTCAAAGGGAGAG
>NW_023218303.1:0-645 GCF_002007445.2 Ailuropoda melanoleuca | reverse complement strand
TTTTTTTTTAACAAAACGATTGTCATTGAATTTGCTAGTATTATCATTCAAATATTCTTGAATTTTAACTTGCATAATTTTTAAAAGTATATCTGGTTAATGAATTATTTATAGCCTGCTTTTTTTAGCTGGAAGCTTCATTGTGTGCTCATTGTCCAGCCATCTCCTGATGAACCTAATGGTGAATTTATCATTAGAGGTCCTGTGGCTGTAGCTTGAGTGATAGTCTCAGCAGTGAGCTCGAATCCCCTACCAAAGGGATGCTGTCTCGGTTAGAAGAGGGCTTAAGAAAATCTGGAAAAGATTAATACAGGATTTCTGAAATATCAGCAGCCTATTACTGAACTGCACTAGCATCAGCATCCCGGTACCAAAAAATGAACACGTTAGAAAATAACAGAGTACAGATCTACCTCGACTTACATTGGAGTTATGTCCTGATAAACCCATTGTAAGTTAAAAACACCATTAAGTCAAAAATGCATTTGATACATCTAGCCTACCAAATATCACAGTTTATCCTAATCTCCCTCATACAGGCTCAGAATACTTCCATTGACCTGCAGTTGGACACAGTCATCTAACACAAAGCCTAATTTATGATAAAGTATTGACTATCTCATGGAATTTATGGAATACTATACC
>NW_023218302.1:0-645 GCF_002007445.2 Ailuropoda melanoleuca | reverse complement strand
CTCTCTCTCTCTCTCTCTGTATATCTAGTGGGAGTTTTTATTTTTTAGTTACCATGGGGCTTACATAAAACATCTCACAGATATAGCAGTCTATTTTAAGGTGATATCAATTTATTTTTAATTGCATACAATAGCATTACACTCTTACTGCCACCCCTCATAATTTTCATTTTTGGTGTCACAATTTACCTCTCTTTATATTGTGTATCCACAACTAATTATTGTAGATATAGTTATTTTCAATACATTTGTCCTTTAACCTACACACTGGAGTTAAGTGATTAACACACCACTGCATTAGAATATTAGAATATCCTGATTATTCATGATCCTTATGGCCTTGCATTGGTATCTGTGCATTTGAAGAAGTAGGCACCTCTTCTAGTCTTTACAGACTGGCTTTGGCAGGCAAAGCCTTTTATCAGTCAGCCCCTCCAGAGGCTCTGGTGGTGTCTGTGGTCAGGCTTACTGTTGGAGTCCTTAGGCGAGAAGATGCGGTGCCTGGGTCAGCAGGTGGGCAGGGTTAGTGCTTTGGTACATGGGGACCAGTCTGGTACCTGGATCTGTGAAGATGAGCTGGGGCCTGGGTTTCAGGGGCCAACCAGGTACAAGTTACTATTGGTGAGGGCATAGCATCTGGGTGCA
>NW_023218301.1:0-645 GCF_002007445.2 Ailuropoda melanoleuca | reverse complement strand
CTGGGAGCCTGCTTCTTCCTCTCCCACTCCCCTGCTGGGTTTTCCCTCTCGCTGTCTGTCTCTCTGTCACATAAATAAATAAAATCTTAAAAAAATAAAATAAAATGGAGATAATAATATCTACCTCACAGGGTAATAGTGAAAATGAAGTGTGACAATACATGTATAACACTTATAACAGTGTCTGGACAATAGTAAGTTCTATTTATGATTATTCTGTAATGAAAATAATACTACTTGAAATGAATGTTTTCCTTGATGTCATGATTGCCAAAGCAAGTCAAGTGGGTCATAGATTTGAATTTTAAATTTGGCTTTGAATATATGGACATTCAAATACGATTTTATAGTTTACATTATTCTTGAATTTTTTATCCTTTTTTAAAGATGTATTTATTTAACAGAGAGAGCAGGGGGAGGGGTAGAGGGAAAGGGAGAGAACCTCAAGGAAACATCCCATTGAGGGCAGAGCCCTGTGCAGGGCTCGGTCCCAGGACCCTGAGATCATGACCTGAGCTGAAATCAAGAGTCGAATGCTTAATTGGCTGAGCTCCCCAGGCACCCAGCTCTTTTTTGTCACTTCAACACAAAATAGTAACTCTAAAAACATTAGGCAGCAAAGGTTGAAAATAGCTCAAGACTATT
>NW_023218300.1:0-645 GCF_002007445.2 Ailuropoda melanoleuca | reverse complement strand
TGGATAAGAAATCAATATCAAAGGAGACATGTTTCTAAACTACCTTGTGCCATGTCTTAATAATTGTTATATCTGGTCTAGTCTTATTATAATAATTGTCATATCTGGTCTTGAAATACTTGTGCAGCTAGCTAGCTCTATACCTGCAACCTTGCTGGTCCTGTCAGAAAAATCTGCATTTTATTTGATATTTCATTAGGTAGACTCTCCTTATACTTCCCAGACTCATCTAAAATATGAGATCAGGGCTCTTCTTTGACCTTCAACTGATGGCCATTTCCAATTCTTAGCTGACTTCTTTCTCCAGTTCTGTTTGTTGTTATCCATATTCTGGCTCTCTCATGTGGACAACTCTCTCCATAAATAAATCTTCCATTGTTCATAACTTATTCAACTTCTGAATTAATCACTTGGCTATCCATCCTACATTCGACCGCCTATTTTGATCACCAAAATCAGTGATGTGACTATGTCTTTGGGTACTTACTTATGGGTTTTTGACTACCTTTGCAGTCTTTAATTATGGGTATGGATCAGTTTTCTGTGCCCACCTTGATACCTTTTTTTTTTTTATCTGTCCACCAGTCACATGTTTCCAAGTCTTAGTTTACTTTTTGTGCTTAAGCTCCCCAGAAGTATAACTCT
>NW_023218299.1:0-645 GCF_002007445.2 Ailuropoda melanoleuca | reverse complement strand
CTCCCTCTCCCTCTGCTTGTGTTCCCTCTCTCGCTGTGTCTCTCTCTGTCAAATAAATAAAATCTTAAAAATAAATAAAGACAACCTGATATTGAAAAATTTATAGTTGCTACAACTGGAGGCAGAGCCATCCCAAGACTTTCATCATAGAGCCTTGTCCTGCACATTTTGAGAGGAAAAAGAAACATGCGTCAGTTCGTTTGGGCACATTTTCCTAGACTTAGAAACTTCAGCCGTGATGACAAGAAAGACCTTTTTTAATCTAAAGTGGCTTCTCATTTGTCTCGGTGGACGAAGGGTTAAATAAAATAAGCCACTGGATTCTTGGCCCTAGCATACCTAGATGTTCTCTGCCCTGACCTGGCAGAAAGGTGCAGCGCTCCTGCAGGTGGGGCAGCATGACACATAAAAGGGAATATACATCGAAATGTATTGAGTGATTTTTAATGATTTTCAGATCACTTCTTCTTCACCAGTCAGCTCAGCAGTGGAAGGCTGACCTAAAGCAGTCTTGGAAGCAAACCCAAGAAACTTCCTAGAGAGCAATACTACAGGAGCTCTATAGTCCAGTTAGGTTTGTTTTAGGTTGCTGTACTTCTCAGATGGAAACTGTTCTTGAGAAATGGGGGGGGGGGGGGAGACTCT
>NW_023218298.1:0-645 GCF_002007445.2 Ailuropoda melanoleuca | reverse complement strand
CCCCTCACCACCACTTGCTCATGCATAGGGCCTGACATCAAGAACATTCCTGCCCCAGGAATGAATGACTGCCTGGGTGAATAATGGCCACACTGCAGAAGACCAGGAGGCTTTGACCTTTGAGGTCAGCCAGACCCAAGGAGTGGTGGGGGATCCCCAGATGCACCCCGCTGGGGGCCTTCACTCCGATCAACGTGCACCAGATGGGTTTTCAGCCTCATGACAGCAGTCAACAGGTGTTTTTCCTTCCCAGGATGTATGTGGAGAACTGGCTGCCCTTCTCCTACGTCCCCTATTACCTCCCCTGTCCAGAGATCTTGTAAGTATGGGACAGGGAGAATTTGGGCCTTGAGGGCTGCCTGGAATGGGGCCACTGGGAGAGTTTTAGGGTCACTTTGCAGGTTATTAGGTCCTAAGCTCATGAACAGTTTGGTAAGTGTTGGGTAATTTATGGGCTATGGAGTGAAATTCCCATGTCAGTCCTCCAGCGTCCCTGCAGTGCCCCCTCTGTGCTTTGACCCTGAGCCGGCTGCAGGGCTCTGGGCCTCACTTGCTTCATCTGTAAAATGGGATTATGGAGGTCCCTTCCCGGGCCACCTGGAACATGGAGTGTGATGATACCTGTGAACTGTCCGCTGTAGCATG
>NW_023218297.1:0-645 GCF_002007445.2 Ailuropoda melanoleuca | reverse complement strand
GATTTACGTTAGAGATAGTGAAAACAGAGACATCATAGCGCTCTAAGTGGTAAACCCCAGATAAGTCAACAGTTAGACAATTGTTCAGGATGTTTGGTTGCGGGTGACAGAAACCCACCTAAATATCAGTGAAGCCACAAACCTGGGAACTCCATGATATGATTCAGGCTTCAGAAGTGGGAACATGCTGGGAATGGCTGCTATTTTGTCTGTGTGGCCTTTTTTCCTGGGCAGTCTCCTTGCGTATGACGGCACAGACTACCTGTAAGTAAATGTCCCCTCTTTAAAGGGTCATTTCAAGCCATTCTGGAGAAGCAATTAAAAGCTACTTTGGCTACCCTGGGAGAATTATTTTTGTTTTCCTTAGTTTGTGATGAGTGGAACAGTGAGCTGTGATTTGAAGACCGTCCTGTGGTACTTGGCTTAGTATGGTAGGGCCAGTGGGCTGAATCTGGTTTGCAGCTTGTTTTTGCAGTATCTTTGGTTTTTGTTTTGCAATTTGCATAGGAACTCAAGCAGGACCTTTCATTTACATATTGTCTATGGCTGCTTTCAGGCTACAGCAGCAGAGTTGAATAATTGTGACAAAGATATTTACTATCCGGTCCTGTACAAAAAAAAAAAAAAAAAAAAAAAAAAAAAGAA
>NW_023218296.1:616-804 GCF_002007445.2 Ailuropoda melanoleuca | reverse complement strand
AGGACATTTTTCAAAGAACTGGAACAAATAGTCCTTAAATTTGTATGGAACCAGAAAAGGCCCCGAACCGCCAAAGAACTGTTGAAAACGAAAAACAAAGCTGGGGGCATCACAGTGCTGGATTTCGAGCTGTACTACAAAGCTGTGATCACAAAGACAGCATGGTACTGGCACAAAAACAGACACAT
>NW_023218296.1:0-275 GCF_002007445.2 Ailuropoda melanoleuca | reverse complement strand
TAAAATGAAGTTGTGGGACTTCATCAAGATCAAAAGCTTCTGCACAGCCAAGGAAACAGTCAAAAAAACTAAGAGGCAGCTCACGGATTGGGAGAATATATTTNGATACTACAGATAAAAGACTGGTATCCAAGATCTACAAAGAACTTCTCAAACTCAATACGCGAGAAACAAACAAATCATAAAATGGGCAGAAGAGATGATCAGACACTTTTCCAATGATGACATACAAATGGCTAACAGACACATGAAAAAATTTTCAAAATCATTAGCCA
>NW_023218295.1:0-645 GCF_002007445.2 Ailuropoda melanoleuca | reverse complement strand
TGTGTGTGTGTGTGTGTTAGGTTGCCCCCATTCAGAACAATCACAACAGAACCTGGGATAGAATTGAAAACATTCCCCAAGCCACAAGCAGATCTGTCAACATAGGGCAGAGGCCTCAGTGGCACAAGGAGCTTAAACACAACCTCTTAAATTAACACTAACTGAACAATTAGCTACCCTAACCCAGAGGGTGACTCCTAGAGGAGTCATGCTTGAAAATAAAATAACACTTATCCCTTATCCCCAGCAGTCTGGAAGATTGCACATGCCCAAGGCAGCACTCTCTAAGGAGCAATTAAAGAGGTAATCTCTGAGCTAATAGTCTCCAGTTGAATGTGAATCAAAAGTACAAAATCTCTCTGAACAATGTTTGCAGCTCCAAGCCACAAGCACCCCCAACAGTAAAAGGGTAAAAATCAAACTGGCTAAGGGGATTTAAACAGAACCTTTCACAAGTAAATGGCTCATACCTCACCACCACTCCCAACCCCATGGGCATTGTCTCTTAGTAGCTTGGCTAAAACATAAAAACAAGGGAAAAAAATGAGCCTGGAAATTATTGCAGAAAATATACTTCGCAGAGTTAATAGATAAGTTATTTAACAAATCACCAAGCAAACAGCAATGATCACCACCAGGTGAAGG
>NW_023218294.1:0-645 GCF_002007445.2 Ailuropoda melanoleuca | reverse complement strand
AGAAAACTAATTGTGTCTTGCTGCTGTACATACTCTTCTATAAACCAGACAACAGGCTAACATGTACTTCTTCACTAGTTCTCAAATTGAATTAAGTTTAATCCTAACAAGTCTGTGATATCACTGGCACAGTTCTGCATCTCTGAATACACTTAAATGAAAAAAATTCACAGAAATAATTCCAAGGAACAGAAACTTAAAAATTGGCTTTCTGATTTAGTTCTGAGTTAGACTTGTCTTATGGCCCTATGGCAAGTACCTTCCATGCCCTCAATATTTCAGCCAAAATCACGAACTGTAGACTTAACAGCATGTCTTACTCAATGCCATGAGATTCCACAGAATGTTGCTTCTGAACAAAGAACTCATTTTACAACAAGGGGAATGGCATCTATTGACTCATGCTCACAGAACTAGTTAGTTGTAACAAATTCCCATCACTCTGAAGCAGCCTGCCTGATGACCTATAGAATGATTTTTAAAAGATTTATTGACAGGGGCAGTTAAATTACTCTAAATTATCAAAACAACTAGCATCACAATTCCATCATTTACATGAGGATTATAGTATATTTATGGAAAATATCAATGACCAAACAAGCCAAAATGACTGTGACAGAAAGAACTAAGCTGAAGGATTAAAAT
>NW_023218293.1:348-1160 GCF_002007445.2 Ailuropoda melanoleuca | reverse complement strand
TTGGGAGGGGGAATGTCATTTCAAAATAAGAATAAGCATGATCTGATGTTCCAGATCTTGAAAGATCCCCTAATTGTACTTAGAGGCAACATGAATCTATTTTGCAGATTTCTAAATCAGGGGCATCAGTAGACCTGTGTAACTTCCCTCAAGATAACCAATGTTACCTACTCTACATACTCTTTGCAATAACCCATTTTCAATTTACTTCTGTAGTTGGCTAATTTTAAAATTTTTAAAAAGGGCTATTTATTGTGGTGTAGCAGTGGCACAGCATTACTTGCCATATTGTAGAATATGCATTTGGAAGCAGAAACGGGATTTCTGAGACTGCTAAATAAATAACAAGAGTATATGCCTGCCCTCTGGAGAGGGAACTGATGCCCTCACTAGACTTATTTTATAGCCTCAACTGCTAGATAAGTCAAATTTTACCTTCAATTTCAGAAAGGCAGCAGTTTGTTGTCCACTGTTCAGGGTTTTATGGCTACCCTTTTCCAACACACACTGTGTTTTATGATTATATTGTAACATATCGTGATGCCAAGAAGCATGTTGCTGACGTTAGTTTGCACTTTGTTGGTACTGAAGCTTTAGGGCCTTGTTTGTTTTCTCTCTTCAGTTCTGGATTGGTATTTGCAGGGTTATTTTAGCAGAATTACTAATACAGTACACTGGGATTTTGATAACTCCGGCAGCTTGCTGGCCACAATGCACAACCAGGCAGCACACTGGTACCGAGGCTATGCTCGGAGAGTTTACAGCCAACAGTGTTATTAAGCTCTTGTCCACAGCTTTGGCATATGCACTGG
>NW_023218293.1:0-295 GCF_002007445.2 Ailuropoda melanoleuca | reverse complement strand
TTCTGCTAGTATTTTAGCCTTATTTGCTTTTCAGCTTTTAGTAAAAAAAAAAAATACACCTAAAACTTTCCTATGTGTAATTTCTAGTTTCTCTGGGCACTTACTCATCCAACAAGTCTTTTTTCCATCAGGGAAAAAAAACAACAACTCAATAAAAATATTTAGGTGGATAGGTTGTTCTATGAAATATTTCTCAGTTAAAGGTCTTTCTCAGGTTCCACCCAACCCTTTTCTACAATGCCAAGCTTAGTATAGGAGCCATGACAGCCTTTCTTTTTTGTATCAAAGGATAGTA
>NW_023218292.1:0-645 GCF_002007445.2 Ailuropoda melanoleuca | reverse complement strand
CACAACGCCGGGATCACGCCCTGAGCCGAAGGCAGACGCTCAACCGCTGTGCCACCCAGGCGCCCCAAGTCCTGAAAGTTTAAAGCCAAAACTTTAAGACCCGCCCTCACCCATAATAAAATAGATCTGAACTCATCTACACATAGAAGTCTTGATGTCTTACTCTTTTGTAGACTGCAAAGCTCTACATCAGTAAAAGGCCTTTAATAAATATTTGTTAAATAAATGATTGATTGAATGAATGAACCAACAGAACCCTGATCTGTCAAGTGGGCCCATACTGTTGCGGCTAGGCTGGAGCAGAGAGGTCATTAGGAATAGTGTACGCACATACACACATACATATTTACTTTATAGTAAGCGCAACATTTCAAATTAAGACAGATGTTCCATAAATGGTTTTGGGACAAATGGCCATCCATACAGGGGAAGAGACACCAATCAGATGCTTACTTCATACTTAAGCTATATTAAAGATTTAATTTTTAAGTTTTTATTTAAATGCCAGTTAGTTAACAAGCAGTGTAATATTACAACAGCCGCTGCTCATCAAAAATGCACTCCTTAGTCTCTCATGGACTATGAGAAACAAACTGAGGACTTCAGAGGGGAGGGGGGTGGGGGAATGGGATAGACTGATGATGG
>NW_023218291.1:0-645 GCF_002007445.2 Ailuropoda melanoleuca | reverse complement strand
ATGCACAGGCGTTCTTGCTCTCTCTCTCTAAAAAAAAAAAAGAAAAAAGAAAAAAGAAAAAAAAAAGAAAAATCTCCATCACAGAGTCAAAACTGAATCCCTAGGCCCTGTCAGTTGACAAAGATTAAAAAAAAACAATTAAGGGGTTTAATGGCATCATTATTTCTGAAAAACGATCTAAAACATGGCCAATCAGTACTGGAGTACTCTAGTACTAGAGTACTCACTGCAGCAAAGCACCGATACTGTGGACTGTGGATTAGGAGCCATCTCACTGTAATTGTAGCACAGCGCAAAAAGTTTCCTGCCAAGGCTAGCCATGAAACCCCTTTTGATAAATTTCTTACCTGGAAAAGTATCCTTGGAGGCTGGGTTTGAATCAGAAGCCATGATTAATACTTAAGGCCCTCCTAAACTAAATGTATTTAAGAATCCAGAAGCAAACTTGCAGAATCTATGACAGTTGCAGCATCTGTGACAGTTGCTCAGCTGAACATGCTTAAAGGGCCCACATTAAAAAAGGAAGTAAGTGAATGTAACACAAGGATTAAAAAAAAAAAAAAAAGGAAGGGGGAATTGGTTGGAGGAACCAATGAAAGAAAGATCATGTGAGAGGAGGGGTTTTGATCTATTTTTTACTTTAAT
>NW_023218288.1:0-645 GCF_002007445.2 Ailuropoda melanoleuca | reverse complement strand
TTTATTTTTTAAATTTTTATTTTTATTTTTTTAAATATTTTATTTATTTGAGAGAGAGAGAGCACAAGCAGGGGGAGGGGCAGAGGGAGAGGGAGAAGCAGACTCCTGTCTGAGCAGGGAGCCCCACAGGGGGCGCAATTCCAGGACCCTGAGATCATGACCTGAACCGAAGTCAGATGCTTAACTGACTGAGCCATTTGTCACTACTTTTTTAAATATTACATTAAAATATTGGCTATCTTGATTGTTGAGTTTTTTGGTGCCCCCTTAAATCTTACACCCAAGATGATTCCTCATGAACCTCACTCTAGTCCCATCTTTGCTCATCTAACTTTCACAGGAATCTTGTGAAGCAAGTGCAATAATTATTGCCATTTTACAGATAAGAAAAGTGAGGCACAGAGACGCTAAATGATTTGTTCAAGGACACACAGTTATTAAGTGGTAAAGCTGGCACACGAACATCTCTTACTTTAGAGCCCATGCTCCTAAGACTACATTTGTTTGGTCCACACGGGTTGCTAAGTAACTCAAATAACTTGTCATTGCTTTAATTTAAATTAAAAAAACAGTTTTCCATCTTCCTTCCTTTCTTTCCTTTCCTTTCCTTTCCTTTCCTTTCCTTTCCTTTCCTTTCCTTTCCTT
>NW_023218287.1:0-645 GCF_002007445.2 Ailuropoda melanoleuca | reverse complement strand
TTCTAGGACACTGCTGTGCAAGTGGAAGTGGTTCCCGTTGTGTTCCACTGCTGAATTAGGACCTGGCTTTCCTGGGCCTGCTGACTCATTTACTATACTTCAATCTTTTATAGTTTCTGTCTCCTCCAGGTTTCTTCTTTTTACCTTTTTGTTTGGGTCTCAATCTTCCATGTTAGAAGATTTCCTCAGTACTTCGAAAATCTTGGCTTTTTTCTCCTTTCAGTTCTCCCTGTGCTGTTTCAAACATTTTTAAAAAAGATTTTATTTATTTACTTATTTGAGGGAGTGAGTGTGTGCACATGAGAGAGAGCAGAGAGCACAAACGGGGAGGGGCTGAGGGAGAGGGAGAAACAGACTCCCTGTTGAGCAGGGAGCCTGACCTGGGGCTCCATCCCAGGACCCTGGGATCATGCCCTGAGCTGAAGGCAGATGCGTCACAGACTGAGCCACCCAGGCACCCCTGTTTAGAACATTTTTAAAAAATATCTCTTTTGTATAGTTTCAGTGGGAGGCAGTGGAACAGATGTGTATGCTCTGTCATTGTTTCGTGCACTTTTTAGCCAACCACATCCTGTTAATTTATGATTTTTGATATGTTTGAATAGTTTCCAGTTGCTTCACATCTATTTCTTTTCTTTTTTTTTT
>NW_023218286.1:0-645 GCF_002007445.2 Ailuropoda melanoleuca | reverse complement strand
GAATGGAGACTCAATTGCAGGGCTTAAATTCCAGACATAACACTCTTTCACTAGGTTATGACACTGCTCAGGGATGAAGCTGGGTGTCAGAAACAGAAACAAACAGAAACAGGGGCTATGATAGTGCAGGCTGATCATTTTTCTTCACTTTTGTCTGTGGTTTCTTGAATTTTTGCCTCTTCTTTCCCTTCAAAACAGTCTGTTCTGTTCTTCAGTTTAACGATACAACACAACCACCACCAGCTTCTAAACCTTACTTTTATGACAGAGATTCCTACCCACTGATCTAATACTATATTTTTGCAACTTTATTCATAACAGAAGCATGAGTTATAGATGATTACCCTGACTCAAAGAATAAAGACCACATTCCCTAGCCTCCTTTCCTATAGCAGTGGCCAAGAAATATAAGCAGAATCTGTTAGGAAAGAAACCTTAAGTAAGCATTTGAGGTGTTTCTTCATTCCACCTTCCTATTGGCTGAAATACAAATGCAATGGCAGGAATGCTGGCAGCCATCTTGGATGATGACATCAACAGGAAAATGGAAATGAAGCTTAAGGATGACAGACTAGAAACATAGAAGGAATCCAGCTCCCTGGTGATTATGCAGTCCTCAGACCAACAGAGGAATAGTTACTTCTT
>NW_023218285.1:0-645 GCF_002007445.2 Ailuropoda melanoleuca | reverse complement strand
TACCAATCAATGTAAAGCACCGTATTAATATTCTAGAAAACAAAAGCCACGTGCTTATCTCAACAGATGGATAAGAAGCATTTGACAAAATCGGACACCCTTCATGATAAAAACTCAACAGACTATTAACAGAGGGAATTTCCTCAATCTGCTAAAAGGCATTTATGAAACCCCTTAAGATAAAATCTTACTGGAAAGACTGCTTGTTTTCCTCCTAAGATCAGCGACATGAAAAGGCTGTGTGCTGTCACCACGTCTGTCACACATCGTGCTGGAGATGCCTGAGTGGCTCAGTCAGCGAACCCTCTGCCTTTGGCTCAGGTCCTGGTCCCAGGATCATGACCCTGGGGTCCTGGGATGGAGCCCGCATCCAGCTCCCTGCTCCGTGGGGAGTCTGCTTCTCCCTCTCCCTTTGCCGGCGCTCCCCCTGCCTGTGCTTTCTCTCTCAAATAAATACATAAAATTTAAAAAAATTAAAAAAGAACTGCCAGATGAGGTTGTCAGGTTGGCAGTCATGTTACCCCAAACTAGGTTCCCCTCTCGGTGGGTTCAAGGCAAAAGACAAAGGCAAGCTGAAGAATAGGAGAAGGAAGGGTTTTACTTACAGGTGCAGGAGGACACCAGGGCTATTGCCCAAAGCAGTGT
>NW_023218284.1:0-684 GCF_002007445.2 Ailuropoda melanoleuca | reverse complement strand
ATCTATCTATCTATCATCTATCTATCTATCATCTATCATCTATCTATCTATCTATCATCTATCTATCTATCTATCATNCTATCTATCATTATCTATTTGAATGAAAGTGAGAGTGAGAGAGCACAAGCTGGGGGAGCGACAGAGAGAGAGGGAAAAGTAAGCTCCTCGCTGAGCAAGGAGCCTGATGTGGGGCTTGATCCCAGGACCCTGGGATCATGACCTAAGCCAAAGGCAAATACTTAACCGACTGAACCACCACATGCCTGTGGATGCCTTTTCTTTCTTTTTGTTGTCTGATTGCTGTAGCTAGAACTTCCAGCATTATGTTGAATAAAAGTAGTGAGAGTGAACATCCTTGTCTTGTTCCTGACCTTAGGGGAAGAGCTCACCCTTTGTTCTTGGTTGTCGATGAACTTCAACATTAACTATCCAGTAATTTCTAGTCATAAAGAGCCAGTTCTACAATGATGAAACAAACATGTTGCGATATCACTAATGAATTATGTTAGAAAGTCCCCATGAACTTTAAATACTGAGTATGCCTTGCAAAACATTTTAAAATTAAGAAAAAACTTTTACTCTTTGCTATTAGATTACAGGTGCACATCAATCCCATTTTTCTGACATTAATTCTTAAAGGAAAAGCTCTGAGACTCTGAGAGGTGTAGACTTTGACCAACCAAT
>NW_023218283.1:0-645 GCF_002007445.2 Ailuropoda melanoleuca | reverse complement strand
GCTGACTGCATAGAATGAATTTGGAAGCTTTATTTCCTCTTTTATTTTTGGAATAGTTTGAGAATGGATATCTCTTCTTTAAGTGTTTGGTGGAATTTACCTATGAAGCTGTCTGGTCCTGGACTTTCGTTTGTTTTTTTATAACTGCTTTAATTTCATTGTTGGTAATCAGTCTGTTCAAAATTCCTATTTCTTCCTGTTTCAGTTTTGGGAGATTATCTGTCCCTAGGGCTTTATCAGTTTCTTCTAGGTTGTCCAGTTTGTTGGCATATAATTTTTCATAATACTTTTTTATGATCCTTTGTATTTCTGTGGTGTCAGTTATTACTTCTCTTTCATTTCTGATTTTATTTATTTGAATCTTCTCTCTCTCTACTTTATGAGTCTGGCTAAAGATTTATCAAATTTGATCTTTAAAAAAAATGAGCTCCTGGTTTTGTTGATCTGTTTTATTGTTTTTTCAGTTTCTATTTCATTTATTTCTGCTCTAATGTTTATTATTTCCTTCCTTCAACTGGTTTGGGGTTTTTTATTGTTCTTATTTTTCTAGCTCCTTTAGCTGTAAGGTTAGGTTGTTTGATATTTTTCTTATTTCTTGACTTAGGCCTATAATGCTATAAACTTCCATTTTATTTTTATTTTTTT
>NW_023218282.1:0-530 GCF_002007445.2 Ailuropoda melanoleuca | reverse complement strand
GTTCAAATGTTAATAAATGTCTGAGGACTCATTTTCCAGAGAATCATTATGAATGTGATACATGTGTGGAAATCTTTTTATCAAAGCTCCAACGTAATTATACATAAGAGNATTATACATAAGAGTATGCCTATGGGAGAGAGTCCTCATAAATATAATGAATGTGGGGAATCTGTTAAGCAGTCCTCCCATGTTGGTGATTATCAGAGAATTCACATGGAAAAAAATTCATACAGGTAATAAACCTGGGAACATGTTGAGTCAATCATCAGGACTAAACATACATACACAGTCACTGCAGAAAACTTACATTTGTGAGGAATGTGGTAAAGCTTTTGACTGGCACTCAACACTATCTCAACATCAGCCTATGCATACTGGAGAGAAACCTTACAAATGTGAAGAATGTAGCAAGGTGTTTATCCACCACACATACCTTATTCAACATGAAAAAATTCATCCTGGAGAGAAACCTTACCAGTGTGAAGAATGTGGCAAAGCCTTTAACCAGCACTCACACCTTACTCAAC
>NW_023218281.1:501-2407 GCF_002007445.2 Ailuropoda melanoleuca | reverse complement strand
TTCATGACCTGATCTAGACCTAATCACGTCCCAAATCCCACCTCCTAATACTATCACAGCGGCGGTGGGGGCGGGGGGGGGGGCTTGGGCTTCGACATATGAATGCNGGACAATAATATTCAGCCGGCGGGGGGGGGGGCTTGGGCTTCGACATATGAATGCGTAGGGGTTGTGAGGACAATAATATTCAGCCCATCACAGGCATCGCGTCCACCATGTGACTTTGCTCTGTAGGGGGCGTATGCCTCATTATCCATTCGGTGGTACTTTGGCTAAATTCACCGACTCTCTTCTAGTCTGCAGGTGAAAAATCATGGGGGATAGAGATACAGATGTTGCTGGTCCAAGCGCAGCTGGCCGCAGACAGCAGCAGCAGCACACAGCTAAGACTGGAAAATTCCCCACCTGGCTTTCCCCATCCGGACTCGGAGTCCAGTGACATGCCCCTTTATCGAATACGCATGCATTAAATAAGCTCTCAGACACTCTATTTCTTAATTACCTGACCATCAGCACAGAACACGAAAAATTCTCTCTAGCCGTAGCCCCACGGCCATCCATGGTTGAGTCTAGTGCCCGTCACTCAAGAGGCAGCTGAACTGGAGTCAACATGGAGAGCAGAGGTATGACATATGTGACCCGGACCCACATTTCCATTAAAATTCCTGAAGACACGCACACGTGCCAACATGCATATAGACACATACATGAATGCGCACACACGTGCACACACATACACATACATGTGCCTTGCACGTGCACACATATACACACACATGCAGGCACACATAATCATACACACATGCACACCAGGAAACTACACACGTATAAGAGAATGTCCTATGTAAATAGGAGAAATCGCCATGGCTGAATGGTCAATAGCGTCAGTTTGAGAAATAAAATCCTGGAACAGGCAAGAGCTACCTTCTTGCCAAAACAGTACATGGATCAAAGAATGCAGGAAAACACTTCAACTCTGCATAGAAAAAAAAATTCAGGGGTGCCTGGGTGGCTCAGTCATTAAGTGTCTGCCTTCCGCTCAAGTCGTGAGCCCAGGGTCCTGGGATCAAGCCCCGCATCGGGCTCCCTGCTCTGCTGGGAGCCTGCTTCTTCCTCTCCCACTCCCCCTGCTTGTGTTCCCTCTCTCGCTGGTTGTCTCTCTCTGTCAAATAAATCAATAAAATCTTTAAAAAAAAATTCAATCTCACTTGTAATCAAAGTAAACCAAAAATACCATATTATTTAAAACTACCAAATTGGCAAAAACTTTCAAACTATAAATACAATGGTGACCGTGCAGTCAAATGGGAATTCTCATACACGGTCGGTGGCAGTAGTCATTGGCGACAGTCAGGGAAACAATCTGACAAAATGTGGGAAGAGCCCTCCAAGTTTGCACGCACTAACCCAGTGTTTTTGCTGGTACAAGTCTGGATTTTAAAAAACCATCACAGATACAGGTAAAGATTTCTCCCACAGCAGCTCATCAGCACATTACTTATGATCAGGAAAAGCCAGAAATACAGCTGAATGGTTGGCCAGAGGAACAGCGCCAACTAACTGAAGGGAAAGGCATTTCTCCAGGAGCTGTGTTTTCCAGGGCAACATTCTGCATTCAGACCCACCATTATCCTGTGCCTGCCCCACCAGACAGAATCTGACCCAAATCAGCTCCGTGCCTCCTGGTCAGGGCTGCAGTGAGGCTGAGCAAGTCAAGGAGTTTATTTTCTGAATGTGAGATGAATTATGTAACCGGAGCAAAATATCTAAGGGGAAAATGAATAGAGGAAGGAACATCAGGGCGTAGGGTAGTGAACTGGCCAATAAATCTTATTTATTTAGGATTTCTACCCATACATTCTTCCCAAAGACTTAATATCCCCGTAAAACTGAACCCATAAAAAAA
>NW_023218281.1:0-220 GCF_002007445.2 Ailuropoda melanoleuca | reverse complement strand
AAAAAAAAAAAAAAAAAAAGGAAGAATAGTTCCAGTGGAGAGATTCATTATTATCAAGTCCTGAGATAAAACGGTGATTTTCATGCTTCCGTCGTATATGGTTTTATATCAGCGAGACAGAACTGAAATAATGTAGGACGCTCCCTCCAGCCTCCTCGGTCCTGAGCACTCACACCTTTGCACCTTCTCGGTCGCCCCGTGTCTCCCCCTCGCTAGACAG
>NW_023218280.1:0-2468 GCF_002007445.2 Ailuropoda melanoleuca | reverse complement strand
TTATTTATTTATTTATTTATTTTCCAGAGAGCATGAGAGAGAGAGCACACACACACAAGCAGGGGGAGCAGGAAGCAAAGGGAGAAACAGACTCCCTGTGGAGCAGGGAGCCTGATGTGGGACTCGATCCCAGGACCCTGGGATAAAGACCTGGGCTGAGCGCAGATGCTTAACCGACTGAGCCACCCAGGCATCCAACTAACTAGAATTTAAATAAAAGTCTAAAAAGAAAAAAATAATTGCTCATATCCAGATGTATGACTGTGGTGCAACGATGCCATGTGTGTAAAAGAGAAGACATCCTTCCTTCCCCCAAAATGATTACACCCACTTGTGTCTTATGCAGCAAATAACCCTAATTTAAGTGCTAATAATCTCCATTTATGAATTCAAATATGCAAGCCTCAAAAATTTCAAAACTAGGATATATACTTCTACCAAATTCAATAAACTTGTGAGATAGTCTCATGTTTCAGACATATACATAAAATATCAAATGAAGAAACATTATAATGAAATCATACTGATGCACATAGGTTACATTTTTTTATGTAACTTGTCAAAACTGGATAATATTTTCAACTGGGTGGGAAAAGTTAATGAAGATCTACAACAACAACAACTGAAGTGACACAAAGCTGCATGCTCATCAAAAGGCCTGTCCTCTTTCTTACGGTGACAGAAAGGAAACCTGAAAGTGCGTGTGAGGAATGTAAAACTCAGGAAGATATATAAATATCTTAATTAGAAAATAAAAAGGGAAAATAAAAAAGTTGGAAACGCAAGATCAGTGGATGGAAGCATCAATTTTAGCAGATTAAAGAATACCATCGTGCTTTTTCTCCAAACAGTGATTCACAAATTTTGTTTAGTACCATGTTACTCACATTGAGAAGTGGTCTGGAGACTTTCTTTAAACACAGTGGGATCCTGTGAATGAATTTAGAGTAATTGCAATCAAAGTATGTAAGATTATCACAATTTCATGAGAAATTATAAAACATGGCAATCTCAAGTGAAAAGGAGATAAGGTAATGAGTACATTTTTAACATATTATTGATGAGTTTCCATCATATTATTGATGAGTGAAGACAAGAAAGGACGATTATAACCAATTCTGTTTCAGGTATAAATATTTAACTGTAAAATAATGGAAGGTTTATGACACCAGGTACCTGTCAGGTTTTCAGTCACTTCCAACTACTACAACATTACTGGAAAAAATAAACAATGAAAAAGTAATGCAAGCATGTTTAAGTGGAGGACACTCTGTGCTTTTACCTTGGGCAGCAGTTCCTGCAGAGCTCGGGAAGTGGACCGCAGCTCGTTCTTCTAGAAGGTCCTGAGAGTCAGTAGTTCATGTATTCCTGTCCCAAATGAATGCAGCTCCAGTTCCTCTGAATTTGGCTCATGATTTCTCCCCAGAAACAAGCCTGCATCTGTAACAACCAACCACAGCGTCTCTGATGTGGCGTCGTGGGACCCCTCAAGCCACGGATCCCTCAATAAAACAGGTCTTGTTCAAATACCCTCAGGGGAAGTGAGGACTGAACCAGGGGAACAGCCCCCAAAATGCAAGCGACTGTGCTGCTCACCTACCAGCATGTCCTGGGAAGCCTCCCAGAGCTGCCCCCTCAGCACTCAGCCAACAAGGCAGCTTCTCCGTGGTACCTCAGGAGGCGACAAGTCGCTGCAAAGGCCCCAGGGTCTTCCCAGGGTGGCGGCAAAACCTACTGAATCCGCAGCTTTGGCGCTCTATCCCAGGCAGCCAGGGAGGGGCTGGATCCTTGGGAGGCTTCCGGAGCCCTTCCTGCTCTGAGGCGCCCTGTGTCAGAAAAGGTCATGGCGCGCCCTCTGCTGGCCGTGGCTGCGCACGCAGAGAAACCGCCCCCCTTCCTGTTGGAGGTGCGGGCGCGCCCTCTGCTGGCCTCCCCGGGATTCCCTGCAATGCTCAAAGTCATGGCCCCTCAGACGGAGGGACTGAGGGTGCTCTGGTCCACCCAAGCCATCTCTCTCAATGACAGATCCTGAGGCTCGGCCCCACAACCCCATGCAAAAGGAGGGGTGCCCATCATCCTTCTGTGAAACGGCCTCTGCACAGCTCTGCCCCAGAGAGGTTGGAGCTTTGGGCTCAGGGAAATCTGATGCCCTGGATTCCCGCCTTCTCAGGTCCCAACGCTCAGAGCACCTACCTAGACCTCCTTCCCCTGGCCCATGGTCCACCTCCACACACCTAGACCAGCAACTGCTTTTCATCCTTCCAACTCCTTTTTGTCTCTGCTTTTCTTTACCCCCTCTCCCTCTCTTGGTTCTTCTCACTTTCCAGGACTTGCCCAATCCCCCCACCACCCACTCAGTGTCCCTCTCCCTGACAGTCTCTTTCTCTATCTCTCCCCGGGCCCTCAGGCCTTCTGCTCTGTGCAGCCCTGTCCAGGACCACCGCAGGGGACCACTTCTCCTGTCTCCC
>NW_023218279.1:0-645 GCF_002007445.2 Ailuropoda melanoleuca | reverse complement strand
GCCTGTCCCCCAGCCCACCCCCCACCCCCGTACATTACACACGCAGGGTCCAGACAGCACGACCACAACACAGAGCCAGCCTCAGCCTTAGCAGTTTTACAGATCAGCCCGTTCATTCTTCCCTAACTTAGGGGTCCCCAGCCCCCACTCCCTTTCATTTCCATCCCACAGACATCGCCTCCATGCACGGGAGAACAGCGATGAACAAGCCGTGGCCCCCGGCCCGCCCATGCAGAACCGTGCAGATGACAGTTGCTGGCCATGTCACAAGGAGGAACATTTCTTGAGTGTTTCTTATGTGCCAGTGATGATCTATGTGGCCACAACAAGCCCGGGAGGTAGCTGTTAGTATTACTGCTTTCCTGCAGAAGAGGAAACTGAGGCAGGGAGAAAGACGAGCCTTGCCCAAGGTCATAGTCAGCAGGTGGCAGGGTCAGGATTCGAACCTAGGCAGGCTGTTTTCAGAGTGGCTCTTAGCCACCCCTGCCTATGTCGGAATGTTTAGCAGGTGTTTGTGAGACAGGCGCTCTTCCCACCAGGATGGTCCCCAACCCCCCCCCCCACCTCCCGGGGCGAGTGCTTTAAGATTCAGGACTCACTTTTGGATCACGATCTCCAGGATGACCACGCAGGTATTACGACGTT
>NW_023218278.1:0-645 GCF_002007445.2 Ailuropoda melanoleuca | reverse complement strand
GCAGCATCACGGTGTCCCGGGGACCACATGGCCCCGTCGCTCCCCCTGTGGCCTGTCCCACAGCCTGTGTACTGTCCTCCAGCGATGCTGAGCAAACAGTCCCGGGCTCAGGGATGCACAACACCCACCGCTTTATTTTGACTGTAACTTCGTGGGTCGGGAGCTCAGGCTGGGCTCAGCCGGCTGGTGCTTCCCTCAAGCCCCAGCTGGCCGATGAGCCACTCCGGAGGACCCGAGGCAGCTTCGCAGATGGGGATGCGGGACGGCTGGGTCTGCTGGGCCCGCTGTCCTTGTGTGACCCTAGGGCCTCTCCACGTGGCCTCTCCAGGAGGACAGATGGACTTCCTGCTTGGTGGCTCGGGAATGTCCAGGGTGGGTGTCCTGGGGGACGGGAAGAGGGAGCTGCCAGGCGCCCCCAGCTGAGGCCTGGACAGGGCCACAGGGTCATCTCTGCCTTTTCTACTGCCTGAGGCAGGCACAGTACCCACCAGACCGAAGAAGAGGACACAGGCCTCGACCTGCGTGGGAGGAAGGTCGCTGTAATCTGCCACGGTTGGCCATTCCTGGCTTGAACACCTGAAGCAGCGGGGAGCTCATTCCTTCATGCAGAGCTGGTGGTTCCATGACTGGGGGCACTCTGAAGTT
>NW_023218277.1:0-645 GCF_002007445.2 Ailuropoda melanoleuca | reverse complement strand
CCTTAAGATTATATTGGGGTATATTTATTATTTTAGATGGGTTGGGTAGTTTAATTGCAGTCCATTTTACTATAGTTAAGTTATTATTTGGGATGTTTATGTCTTTATTATTCACATGTTGTCCTATTACATGCATTCCCAGTATATTTTCTAAATTGGGTCCTATAAGGAGCTTTGTCTTTGCTGATGGTCTATCATCAATTGTTGATGATATACACCCGGTTCTGGGGTTAATTTTCCTCCTAATCCTTCAGTCAATACCATATTGTTTTCTGATATTCCTATCTTGTTGGGTTGTCCCTGCATCATCGTTACTTGGGACCCTACATTCAATATCATAATAGTATATAAAGTCTTTTTATTTACAAATTTTTTTTAAAGATTTTATTTATTTGACCGAGAGAGATGGCCAGTGAGAGAGGGAACACAAGTAGGGGGAGTGGGAGAGGAAGAAGCAGGCTCACAGCAGAACAGGGAGCCGATGCGGGGCTCTATGCCAGGACCCTGGGATCATGACCTGAGCCGAAGGCAGATACTTAAGGACTGAGCCACCCAGGAGCCCCAGAAAGGTTTTTTTGTTTTGTTTTGTTTTTAATTGAAATGGCCACTATAACATAAGGGCAGTTGTCTCTGATTTGGGCCAGG
>NW_023218276.1:0-645 GCF_002007445.2 Ailuropoda melanoleuca | reverse complement strand
TGATAAGCTATATTAAAATTGTGCCTCACTTTTCCTTTGTCTCCACTAAGTCTAGGGCCTACAGATCCTCATCAAATGAATAAAGGCTTACAGATATTTTTAGAAAATCTCAAATTATGTGTTGTTTTTTTATTTACATGTAATTGACAGAACATAGAAACTTCAGGTGTAGGACATAATGATTGGATATTTGTATATATTCTGAAATGATCACCACGGTAAGTTCAGTTAATGTCCATCACCATACATAGTTATAAATTTTTTCTGTTATGAGGACTTTCAAGGTCTACTGTCAGCAACTTTCAAATATGCAGTGTGGTATTACTGTAGTCACTATGCTATACATCATATCTCCGTGACTTATTTTATAACTGGAAGTTTATACCATTTGACCCCCTTCAGCCCATTTTGCCCAGCCCTCACCTCTGGTAACCATCAATCTGTTCCTTGTATCTATGAGCTCAATTTTTTGTTTTTGTCTTTTAAATTCCACATATAAGTGAGATCATGTGGTATTAGTTTGTTTTTGATGTTTCCTTTCTTAGCATAGTGCCCTCAAGGTCCATCCACGTTGTCACAAAAGCCAAGATTTTTTATTTTTACGGTTGAACAATATTCCATTGTGTTTGGGTATGTATCACATTT
>NW_023218275.1:0-645 GCF_002007445.2 Ailuropoda melanoleuca | reverse complement strand
ACACACACACACACACACACACACACACACACACACACAGAGAAATTGTAATATTCTTATATTTTAATAATATTTAACATTTTATTTCTATAAGTAAGGTGTACACTATCTTATCTAACATCAGTATTAAGAAGAACTGAATGATTTCTGAAAACAAGTGAAATTTGATGACTATTCTTACAGAATAGTCTTTCAAATGACTTTCAATTCTATGTAAAATACAGCAACTGTTATTTTGAAAATACAATGAAACCCGAGAAAGAGGTAGAGATCATGGAAAACCATTTTAGAAAGAACAATCCTAGAGGTGTCAGTCATAGCCATAAGGGAATAAAGAAAAAATGTGTACATTATCTATCATCTAAGTGGTTAAAATACAGAATAAGAGGCAGTCCACACTTCTCTCAGTTATTTTTTTAAAGATTTTATTTATTTATTTGACAAGGAGAGAGAGAAAGGGAGAACACACACAAGCAGGGGGAGAAGCAGGCTCTCTGCTGAGCAGGGAGACCGATGTGGGGCTCGATACCAGGACCTTGAGATCATGACCTGAACTGAAGGAAGATGCTTAACTAACTGAGTGACTGAGCCACCCAGGTGCCCCTTCTCCCAGTTATTTTCATAATTCATAGTTAAATGGTATTT
>NW_023218274.1:0-645 GCF_002007445.2 Ailuropoda melanoleuca | reverse complement strand
TGTGGTATTTCTTGAAATCTGGGATCATGATACCTCCAGCTTTGTTTTTCTTTCTCAAAATTGCTTTGGCTAGTCAGAGTCCCTTGTGGTTCTATATACATTTTGGTATTATTCATTCTAGTTCTGTGAAAAATGCCGTTGATATTTTGATAGGGATTGCATTGAATCTGTTGGTTGCTTTGACACTTTAACAATATTAATTCTTCCAATCCATGAGCCATGGAATATGTTTCCACTTGTTTGTGTCATCTTCAATTTCTTTCATCAATGTTTTATAGTTTTCAGAGTACAGATATTTCACCTCCTTGGTTAAGTCTATTCTTAGCTTTTTATTTATTTATTTTTTTTTTGGTGCAATTGTAAATGGAATCGCTTTCTTAATTTCTCTTTCTGCTATTTCATAATAGTGTATAGAAATGTAACCAATTTCTGGTATTAATTTTGTATCCTGCAAATTTACTGAATTCATTTATTAGCTCTAATATTTTTTGTGTGTGGATTCTTTAGGGTGTTCTATGTATAGTATCATGTCATCTGCAAATAGTGACAGTTTAAAACTACTTCCTTACCAATATATATGTCTTTTATTTCTTTTTCTTGTCTGATTGCTATGGCCTGGACTTCTTCTTCTTTTTTTTTTTTTTT
>NW_023218273.1:0-645 GCF_002007445.2 Ailuropoda melanoleuca | reverse complement strand
CAACATACTGGCTGTGATACTGTGCTATAGTTTTTCGAGATGTTACCAATTGAAGGAAACTGGGTAAAAAGCAATGGGATCTGTCTGCATCATTTCTCATAACAACTGTTGCATCTACAATTTATCATAAAATAAGTTTATTTTTAAAAACCTTGTGTATCATGTAATAATTTTCCAATTATCTTCGAATATATAATTTCCAGAGAAGAAAAAGCAACAACGAAATGAGGTTTTCTTTTCAATTACTTTAAAGCTGTGGAAGAAGCACCTAGAAATTGTTAAGCATCCTGATCTGTCTTTGGCTGGAAATTCTTGTCTGGCCTCAGGATTTCCTTACTATTTTTACTCTTGATTATAATAAATGGCTTTTTTTTTTTGTAATGTAATGAAAAGAACAGACATGAAAAGAAACATTTACCAAGAAAGAAGTTAAAAGAACTGACAATTTTATTTTTTTAAGATACATTTATTTATTTTAGAGATAGAGAGCTGTGCTTGAGCTGGGGGGGAAAAACAGAGGGGGAGGGAGTGGGACAAACGGACTCCACACTGAGTGTGGAGCTAGTTGTAGGGTTTGATCTCATGAACCTGAGCTGAAACCAAGTGTGGGACACTCAACCAACAGAGCCACCAAGGCTCCCCAAG
>NW_023218272.1:0-645 GCF_002007445.2 Ailuropoda melanoleuca | reverse complement strand
CATAAAATCTTCAAGTTAGCATTTACAGCACTTCTATTTAACTGGAAGCAACCAAGAATGTCAATTGCTAAATGTATAAACTGACTGTGGCACAACCATACAATGAAATACTATTCAGCTATAGAATAAATACATGTTCAATTTATTTTGCTGAGTAAAAGAAGGCAGTCTAAAGAGGCTACATACTGTATGATTCCATTTTTACGACAATTTGAAAAAAGGTAAAACAATAGAGATTTAAACAGTTTGTGGTTGCTAGGGACTGGGAAGGAAAAGAGAAATGAATATGTGAAATACGGGTGATTTTTTTAGGGTAGTAAAACTACTCTGCATTATGCTGTAATGGTAAATACATGACCCTATGCTTCTGTAATATCCCTAGCAAAATTAGTTAGTCTTACTGTATATATTTTTAAAACAAGCATCTAGAAGGGCTGAGGAATTCAAGGATAAAGTATAATTCCAAAAAATGTGACAAAGGAATCTAACTTTATTTCAAATATATAAAATGACCTCACTGGGGTGGCTGGGGGTTGTTGACCTAAGAGACTTTGAAAATGAATGGATTTTATAAGATGAAAAGCAAAATTAACTGTATGTCACCACTGTACTATAGCTGCTGAAGTTGTTTCTTACAGGGATATC
>NW_023218271.1:0-645 GCF_002007445.2 Ailuropoda melanoleuca | reverse complement strand
CTTACACGTAGAATCTTAAACAGTCAGACTCATCAAAGCAGAGGATAGAACAGTGTGTGCCAGGTGGAGGGGAAGGAGGAATTCGAGAGACGTCGGTCAAAACACAGGCGGGTTCCGCTCCCCATGGAGACGTTCTCAGGATCTAACAGGCAAAAACTACACACAAAAACTACTGAAAAACTGCTCATTATTCTTAGGAATATAAAGATCTTCAAGAAGATCAGGTTTCCACAAGTTCGGATTTACACCAATCATACAGACTGCGCCTTCCAAATTCTTCCACTCTGCCAAACCGCCATCAGCTATGGCTACAACACAGGGTTGAAGACATTTTAAGTAAGAAACACAAAGTGATGAGGTATGAATCCAGATTCTGGGTTGGGCTCATGCATATTAGCTTCAATAGAGACATGATTCAAATACATTCCTCAGCAAAGTGATAAATTACTACACGTCATGACCTCTCCTGCCAATAAGTGAAATCCCATGTTAAATTTGAGAGAACCAAGGATCTACTACAATTAAAAAAGTCCTGATAAAATACGGATGTGTGCCTTCAAATCCCTGTAAGCTTTGCCATCTACTTTTAAGCAACTTCTTCTTATGAATACTCATAAACTTCAAAGTGGTAGTTAATCCTCTCTA
>NW_023218270.1:1044-2016 GCF_002007445.2 Ailuropoda melanoleuca | reverse complement strand
AAGGTATTTTCTTTTTTTAAATAATGTTTATTTTGTTAAATTAGTCACCATACAGTACATCCCCAGTTCTTAATGCAGTATTCCATGATTCATTACTTGCATATAACACCCAGTGCACCATGCAATATGTGCCCTCCTTAATACCCTTCACCTGCCTATCCCAAACCCCCACTCCCCTCCCCTCTGAAGCCCTCAGTTTGTTTCCCAGAGTCCACAGTCTCTTATGGTTCATTCCCCCTTCTGTTTACCCCCCCTTCATTCTTTCCTTCCTTCTCCTACCGATCTTCCTATTTCTCATATTCCATAAATGAGTGAAACCATATGATAATTGTCTTTTTCTGCTTGACTTATTTCACTTAGCATTATGTCCTCCAGTGCTGTCCATGTTGCTGCAAATGTTGAGAATTCGTTCTTTCCGATGGCTGAGTAATATTCCGTTATATATATGGCATCTTCTTAATCCAGTCATCTGTTGAAGGGCATCTCGGCTCTTTCCATGATTTAGCTATTGTGGACAATGCTGCTATGAACATTGGGGTGCATATGACCCTTCTCTTCATTATGTCTGTATCTTTGGGGTAAATACCCAGTAGTGCAATGGATCATAGGGTAGCTCAATTTTTAACTTTTTAAGGGAATTCCACACTGTTTTCCAAAGTGGCTGTACCAACTTGCATTCCCACCAACAGTGTAGGAGGGATCCCCTTTCTCCACATCCTCTCCAACATTTGTTGTTTCCTGCCTTGTCAATTTTTGCCATTCTAACTGGCGTAAGGTGGTATCTCAGTGTGGTTTTGATTTGAATTTCCCTGATGGCTAATGATTTTGAACATTTTTTCATGTGTCTGTTAGCCATTTGTATGTCTTCATTGGAAAAGTGTCTATTCATATCTTCTGAGCATTTATTGATTTGATTATTTGTTTCACGTGTATTGAGTTTGAGAAGTTCTTTGTAGATCTTCAATACCAGTC
>NW_023218270.1:0-769 GCF_002007445.2 Ailuropoda melanoleuca | reverse complement strand
TCAACCATTTGGAGTTTATCTTTGTGTATGGTGTGAGACAGTGGTCAAGTTTCATTCTTTTGCATATAGCTGTCCAATTTTTCCAGCACCATTTACTGAACAGACTGCCTTTTTTCCACCGGATGTTTTTTCCTGCTTTATCAAAGATTAGTTGCCCAAAGAGCCGAGGGTCCATTTCTGGGTTCTCTATTCTGTTCCATTGGTCGATGTGTCTGTTTTTGTGCCAGTACCATGCTGTCTTTGTGATCACAGCTTTGTAGTACAGCTCGAAATCCGGCATTGTGATGCCCCCAGCTTTGTTTTTCCTTTTCAACAGTTCCTTGGAGATTCGGGGCCTTTTCTGGTTCCATACAAATTTAAGGACTATTTGTTCCAGTTCTTTGAAAAATGTCCTCGGTATTTTGATCGGGATAGCATTGAAAGTGTAGATTGCTCTGGGTAGTATGGACATTTTAACTATGTTAATTCTTCCAATCCATGAGCATGGAATATTTTTCCATCTTTTTATGTCTTCCTCAATATCTTTCAAAAGTGATCTATAGTTTCTAGCATATAGGTCCTTTACGTCTCTGGTTAAGTTAATTCCAAGGTAACGCANTGTCTTTGTGATCACAGCTTTGTAGTACAGCTCGAAATCCGGCAACGTGATGCCCCCAGCTTTGTTTTTCCTTTTCAACAGTTCCTTGGAGATTTGGGGTCTTTTGTGGTTCCACACAAATTTAAGGGCTGTTTGTTCCAGTTCTTTGAAAAATGTCATTGGTATTTTGAT
>NW_023218269.1:0-1428 GCF_002007445.2 Ailuropoda melanoleuca | reverse complement strand
TATCAGCACAATAAAATATCAAAATAAGCCAAACTTAGTTTTGGAATACATTTTGATATTTATAAATTATGCTATCTATAAATTGACTCAAACCATAAAACTAAAAACAAACTGCTCTCCTAAAGGAGGAGGAATTATACATTTTAGTTTCAAAGTATTTCCTCCTTAGGCTGTGAGTTTTCTATCAAGTAAGTGTGTGTGTGTGCNTGAGTTTTCTATCAAGTAAGTGTGTGTGTGTGCGTGTGTGTGTTTGTGTGTGTGCGCGCGCGCCCACGTAGAATAGGATAAGTACTGACGGTCATCTACATTTCCGATTGTCTGTTTGACTTCTCCATCTGGGTGTCCTGCATGACATATTTTGTATGAAACCAAGATCATTATCTTCCTAACTTCCCAAACATACTAGAGATGTTATCTCCATCTGCCTGTATTATCTCAGGTAAAACCAATAAGGTTGTTCAAGCCAAATGCTTTGGACTCATTGATTTTTTTCTTTCTCACCTCAATACATTCAATCAACCATTATATATAGTCAGAACGTCTCTTACATCCATCTCCTTCTCTTTACAACAATACCAGTATAGACTCACATCATATCTCTCCTAAATTATTGAAATAGCCTCTAAATGGTCTTCTTCCACTGGTATATTCTCTATAATACAACCAAAATTATCTCAAGTAATGATGGAATTCTTTAGGTTCTCTGATGCCCAAGAAAGTAAAAACTTCTTAGCTTAGCTTCATTATCTGGCCAAAATGACTATCANGTAAAAACTTCTTAGCTTAGCTTCATTATCTGGCCAAAAATGACTATCTACCATCATCTCTAGCTATTACTCCCCATGAACCCCAAAATCTAATTACAGCTGGTAGACATTCCTCAATGCTGCCCAGCCTTAGTTTTTTTTCTTTGTTTGCTTATTTAGTTATATTTAATTAAATTTTAATGCTTTAGGAACACTTAACATGGAATCTATCTGCTATTAACTACAGGGGAAATGATGTACAGCAGATCTCTAGAACTTACTCATCTTGCTTAACTGAAACTTTATGCTTGTTGACTAGTAACTCCCCATTCCTTGCCCCTAAAAACCACTATTCCACTCTGATTCTATAAATGTGACTATATTAGATTCTTCATATACAGACTTTGTTTAATATACTTGCTTCCTCTATCTAAAATACCCTGTCCTATTTTGTCTAATGGAAAATTCCCACTTATCCTTCAAGGTTCAAATCATACATCAACTCTATTTTCAGACTGTTCATGATCATCTTCATCCCTTCCTTCTACCCCTCTCATCTATAGTCCCACATATCTCTATTTAAATATTAATTACATTATTAAATGCAAAGGTGATAGGGAATAAGCATGCACTTCAGCCACACCAGCTATTATGTAGCCAGTCATGTTCTGATTGGTTGGTG
>NW_023218268.1:0-645 GCF_002007445.2 Ailuropoda melanoleuca | reverse complement strand
TTTTTTTTTTAAATTCTCTACACCAACCACATAGCATTTAGCACTTTGGTAATTTAAGGAATTTTTAAAAGTTGGCTCACATTTTCATTTCAGTCAAAATATTTCTTTCTTCATGAAACCTTTTGCTATGGCTCAACTGGATTACTCACTTCCTTCCTTCAAGGCATCAACATATTGAGAACCTCTCCAACCATATTCCTTTGCATATTTTGGACATAACTCAGAGGACCCTCTCATATAACTGTGGCTACAAGCCCAAACTCTTTCTTAAGTACCTAGTACTCAAGCCTCCGAACCACCAACCCCCATACCAGTTCTACTTGTAGAAGTGAGAATGTAATCCCAATCCCTTTAGAGGATATTTTGTTTTAAATAAGAATCATTCACTGTCTTCCCACTAAACCAAGTGTTACTTAGAAACTATATGTCAACCATAAAGCTGTGAAAATAATTATACCTAATAAAAACGTTAACAAGTTTAAGAGATGAAATCTTATTACGTAACTTGAGTGAAATACATAGATAAAATAATAGTTCTTGGGTGCCTGTTATGTATTATGCCACTCATCTCTCACCTAGTTATCCCCTTTGATACTTACTACAGTCAGTAAATTGTGATCTAGTATTAGATAATAATAATGTTTT
>NW_023218267.1:0-645 GCF_002007445.2 Ailuropoda melanoleuca | reverse complement strand
AAAGAAAAAGAAAGCAGAGGAAGAAAGCATTTGTCTGGGCCTGTATTATTACTACTTTTTAAATTCTGGGCCTGTATTTTTCTTTTAATTCCTTTTCTATACATATTTTAGTTTCCTATGGAGGGACTGGAAATTCCGGTTCTTCATGTACTTAAGATGCCTGAAAATCATGTCATATTATTTCATATATATTATGATGTTTGAGAAAAATAACTCATCACTTAGTCATAGCTGAAAAAAATGACTAAATTTCTCACCTCAGTGTCTATTTAAACCTTAGGAAAGTTTTTATCTTTCAATTGGAAAAAGCCAGATTTCTTTTCATGCAAGACAAGAGATTTTGCTGATTTAATCACATACGTCAATAGAAACTGAAATAAGAGCTTCTTTGAACATACAAGTTACTACTTGCTGCAGTTACAGCAAGGAAAATTGCCCTGTCATGTCACTCCTTCAAGCCTTTTGTCACCAGGCTCCACTTCCCCTCTCTGATCATATTTCATTCTTTGGACTTGCTTTGCCCAACCACAGCCTTACCTGTCCCACATCCTCCAACCCCCACCCCCCACCCTTCACCCCTCACCCCTCACGCCTCTGCAGTCCGCACAGGTTAGTGCCTTTTTAAAGTAGCTCACTGATGCTCAG
>NW_023218265.1:0-645 GCF_002007445.2 Ailuropoda melanoleuca | reverse complement strand
GTCAAATCTAGTTTGTAGTCTGTTTTGTTTAAGAATGTTTAATATATATATATACATATACATATATATATATATATATATATATATTTGACACAGAGAGAGAGAGCACAAGCAGGGAGAACATCAGGCAGAGGGAGAGGGAGAAGAAGGCCTCCTGCAGAGCAAGGAGCCCGATGCAGGACTTGATCCCAGGACCTTGGGGAGACAGATGCTTAACCAACTGAGCCACCCAGGTGCCCTGTTTTTTATACTTCTTTAATTACTAAGAAAGTTTATTTATTAATTTTTTTAACATGTATCCTTTTTTTTAAAAAAGATTTTATTTATCCATTTGACAGAGAGAGAGAGAGCACAAGCAGGGGGAGCAGCAGGCAGAGTGAGAGGGAGAAGCAGGCTCCCTGCTGAGCAAGGAGACTGATGTGAGGCTCAATCCCAGGACCCAAAGGCAGACGATTAACCAACTGTGCCACCCAGGTGCCCCTAATTGTTACGAAAGTTTAAAAAAGAAAGGAGATTATGTGATCGAGAAGAATATGTGGCCCACAAAGGCCTAGAAATATTTACTATCTGGCCCTTTATAGTAAAAAGTTTGCTGACCCCTATTCTAGAAGTTCACTCAAAGCCCCTAATCATGGTATCTACAAA
>NW_023218264.1:0-645 GCF_002007445.2 Ailuropoda melanoleuca | reverse complement strand
GAGAGAGAGAGAGCAAGCACAAGCATGGAGAAGGATCAGAGGGGGGGAGGGAGAAGCAGATTCCTTGCCAAGCAGGGAGCCTGATGTGGGGCTTGATGTGAGGCTCAATCCCGGGACTCTGCGATCATGATCTGAACCAAAGGCAGACACTTTAATGACTGAGCCACCCAGGCGCCCCTCTTCAGTTTTTTTTAAAATAAGAAAACTATTGTCTATTCTTTACATTGCACGGACAGTTTTCTTGTAGATAAAGATGTTTTCATTGCCTATTTTTATTGCCTTTTGAAGGACAAATGCCCTTTACATTTTCTTCAATATAAGAAAAAAGTGCATCTACATTTTGTATGATATGGTGTCTCCCACAGCTGTATTTTTTTTTTCTTTTTTAAATTGTTTTTCAACTGCTTCCAATTACTGGTCTTCCAGCTGCTGCCTCGCATAGCTTAATAGTCCTATTAAAATTAAACCACCTGCTCTCCTATGACCAAGTAAAGCTCATATTTAATAATTATTACCTCATTCCAAATGGCATGTTCTTGCAAGAAAACCTCTCACTGAAACTGAAAAAAATCAAATATTGGCAATAATGGAAATGTCTCCTGTTTTTCAATTGCTAGTTTATTTTTCCATTCCAGGTTACATGGT
>NW_023218263.1:0-645 GCF_002007445.2 Ailuropoda melanoleuca | reverse complement strand
TGTGTGTTGTGTGTGTGTAGTGGATACACATACACACATACATTAAAAATTCAAAAAGAGTGGAAAAAGCTACTTAGTCTAGGTTGCAATGACAGGACAGTTGACTACTAAGGACTTCAGAATTGAGGGACGATGTGAGTGGGAACCTAAAGAATTATGACATATTCGTAGAGTTTCTGGCTAATTGTGGATCAGGACCTGGGAGCTCAGGAAGATGCGGTGACTAAGGCATTCACAAGGGTAAAAACAATCCACCCAGCCCAGTTATGAGCTCTGATCTCTTACTTGCTGGGAGTCAAGCTTACCGTTTCACACACTTAAAGGATAATTACTTTAATTAAGGTAGGCATAGATAGTGAATTCTGGGAACAGGAGAGAAAAAGGAGGGGAAAAATTATTTTTCTGTCTTCTGGCTGAGTTAACACATGGATTGTGATTTTGGAAGTATCTTCCAGAATGGGGTAGGCTTGTTACCCTTCTCTATGCTGTGTTCTGTCAGGAAAGATGTTTACACGTGGGATTCCACAATTGTGTTTAGTTTTCAATTCTGCCTTTTGATCTTGAATAAATGAAAAAAAAATTCCCTTCAATTCATGATTCCTTGATAAAGCTACAGTGAAAATGAAAACTTATTTTTTTTTTTTT
>NW_023218262.1:0-645 GCF_002007445.2 Ailuropoda melanoleuca | reverse complement strand
GATTGGTGCAGACGGGAGGCCCCTGCCTCGTCGACTCTGAGGTGTGGTTGAGAGATTTCCAGCAAGATCGATTTGAGCCTTGGACTCAGATGCAAGTTTATATAGATCCATTTTCTCTCCTCAAGATTTCAGTGTGAACATGGCACCCTATCTCCACGTAGCCAGATGGGAAGGATGCCTTCTGTAACAATTTTATGCAAGATGCCACAGCTCGGGTCCCACAGGTGTGAGATCATCCTGGAGGCAGCCGCCGGGCTCCATCCCGAGAAGACAAAATGCAGCTTTGCTTTCTCTCAGTGAGCTTATGGGTCCCAAGTGCTGAGTTAACGCAAATGAACAATTTAGCTTTCCTCTAGAATATGAATCTTACTAATTGTGGGTATGAAAACGAATTCTGAGCTCTGCACCACTGAGTGGAGGAAAGACAAGGTGGATTTTCAGGACCCAAGGCAGGAGCCCACAGGGATGGTGGTCTTCCGGAAGGAGGCGCGTGCCTGGAGTGTGGACCGGGCGGGGTCAGGTGGGGTCTGATGAGATGTGCAAACCCTCAGGGGCTTTCTTTCCTTATTCAGGAGAAACAGTAGCAAGTGGACAGGTTTACTTTAGACATCTGGACTATCAAGCCACTCCCTTTTTTTTTTTTTT
>NW_023218261.1:0-644 GCF_002007445.2 Ailuropoda melanoleuca | reverse complement strand
GACACATTGTTCTCCTGATTCTTTAAATGTCTAGAACCCATAATCTATGGGTATTTGCCAAGGGGTTCTGTGTGCATGTTTGGGGATATGTTCAACACTCAACCAGGTGAGTTACAACTTTGTCTCGGTCTTCACTTGCTGCTTACACATATTCTCAACATCAATCAGTGGTGAAAACTTAGGACTTTCCTTAAGTTTCTGGTGTTTCCTGAACATGCATAGAGCCCTGCACATGTGCATGACCTTTCAGCCCCTATGAGCATCTTATTCCTCAGCTTTTTCTTTCAAGCTTTTTTGTTAGTCTGTAGTTTGCCCCAACTGTTATTCATTGCCCCAGGAAGCCAACATTTTAAGATGTTTGACAAATGTCTTCCAAGGAGAAAATTTTAGCACTGAGCTAATTTCAGTGACATCCAATAAAGACAAGCCTTGGAGCCATGTCTTCCAGGGAACCACTAGATTGGTCAAATAATGATTTCTCTTTGGTCATGAGACTTTGAGGCAGAGTTCCAGCCCCATTTTGCTCCCTCTTCTACTAGAAATACAGGCTATTGTATTTCAAGGCCTTCACAGTGCTGAAGAGTGGGAAATGGGAAGTTAAAATGCCACAATGCCTGCTACTCTTGCTGAGATTGTGTTTCATT
>NW_023218260.1:0-644 GCF_002007445.2 Ailuropoda melanoleuca | reverse complement strand
GTCGCAGCCAGTCCAGCTGTATGGAATAGAATTACCACCTCCTTTTGCCTCCTTTCATGTATCCTTGTAAACATAACTTTTAGAGAGTTCTTTTCTGGGCTACAGGACTGGTCATATGCCCTCTAAAAATAGTCCTATCACACTAATTCTCCCTTGTAGCATTTTCCAAGCTAGTAAGTTTGGAAATTAGTATTACTACAGTAACACTAGTAAGACCACTGTATGTCTTTCCAGTGGATTCAAGATTTCATAAGGAGGGCAGATGAATCCTGCCTTGTGGGCTGCCAATACCTAGCATGGAGCCTGGCATACACTAGGTACGAAACAAAAGTTGGTTGAATGAAAAGTAACTGATCCTTAGAATCTAAACATTTCCTCCACTCTCAAATTGATTTAATAAATGTTAACTTGTGGTTTTCTGGAATAATTATGAAGTATTACCATTCTTTCTTCAAAAAGTGTTCTTCCTATCTGTGTTCTTTGCCAGTTCTCCACATTCTTTTATTGCTTGCTTTGTTTGATCTTTTTTATTCTTTCTTGGAGATTGTGTGTCATTACCAAATTTACATCAAAACTGGTTGGGTTTTTTAAAATTGTATTTATTTGAGAGAGAGAGAGAGAAATAGTGTGAGAGAGAGAGAGAG
>NW_023218259.1:0-644 GCF_002007445.2 Ailuropoda melanoleuca | reverse complement strand
TCCATTGCATGTTGAGTCACGTAGTAGATTGAACCCATGGTTCTCATACGAGTCCTGAGAACTAAAATAATATCCCTCCCAAGGGATACTGTCTTCTCCATTATAGCGGGGATGATTTTGGTTGTACAGACAATGGGTGCTTGAGAGATGGGTAGAAGTCTCATTTCAGAGAAGCTTTAATATACTGATGACATTTAGTTGCTTTCTGGTTGACTTTGAAAGTCAGATTTTAAGCAGTCTTTGGAGATTAGGTGAATTCTTTCTCTTCAATTTCCTCTTTTAAAGAATTCTGTTTCTTTCACTGATAATGTTACCAAGCATTCGAGCAATCCTAGGATGATTCCTTTGGGTTAACACAAACATTTAAAGTCGTACAATTCAGTGAATGGTGCAATTATGTGCATGTCTGGAGTTACAAACAACAGATTAAAGCCATCCCTTACTGGGATGGTTAAGTTTCTTCTTTTTCCCAAATCTGAGCATGGGCTGTTCTCTTCATTACTGATATGTCCAAATCAGAGATCATTAGTCAGTGGCCGGTATGTGGTCAAGAACAATTCACAGTTGAATTTATCAAGCACATTGGGCATTTATTATGTGCAAGATACTGAGCTCTGTGCTAGGGGTGCAGAGATGGATGGAGC
>NW_023218258.1:0-9668 GCF_002007445.2 Ailuropoda melanoleuca | reverse complement strand
CAGGCAGCCATTGTTCCGGTCGACGTGCTCCATGGCAGTCCACGCACAAACTATGTCATTGCTGGGCCTGATGGGGAAATAGTGCAGATCCTGGTGCAAGGGATTGCGGGATGTCTTCTTGCCTGAAACAGAACTGGCTGTTAAAACATGCCTGAGCTCATCTCCTTTGCCTGCAAAGCCAGAACAATGACCATCCCTACAAAACCCAAGCAACTGAAAGGACACTCTAGAAAATCAGCCTGGAGAGATAAGCACCAAATTGGAATACCAAAGCCACAGGGTGACTCCAGAGCCCACAGTTTTTTCGGGTTGCTGGAAGCCAAGGACTCACTCCATTCTCTAGCAACTCATAACATGTCATGATCTCATTGTGCTTTATTCCTTTGTAACTCTGGTTTGGGCACTGAGCCTAGTATTCAAAAAAAGTTTGATTAATTGAAGAGAGTAACCAAATTTAAGGTTCCCTGTTAGCCTTCTCAGTGGCTGATACAAACACTGTCAATGAGCTAAATTAATAAAAGGCCTCCAAGAAGTTCCTCGAGGAACTAGAAGCACTTTGCTGCATAGTCACTGTGTAGAATCAGAGACCACAGAACCACATTACGTGGATCCCAGTTTTGTGCTCTGAACTTGATGTTCCCCAACCCCCAACCCCGACCTCTGTAATCAAGACATCCAGGGTAGGAGAGATGTGGTGGTGCTACAGGCCAGTCACATAAAGCTCTTCTGGCCTCTTTTTCTCCAGAAAAGGTGGGAATGATAAAGGACCTTGAAGGGCCATTTTATTACTCCTGGTAGATTAGAATTTCTCAGCACGGCCCAAGAGCGGAATGGCTTTAAAAATGCAGATTCCTGGGGGTGCCTGTTAGCTCAGTCAGTTAAGCATCTGACTCTTGATTCAGCTCAGGACTTGATCTCAGGCCCTGTGCTGGGCTCCACCTTGGGCATGTAGCCTACTTAATAAAAGGTTTTTTTAAATGCAGATTCCTGCATTTTAGCTTCCAAATCAGTTTCTCTGTGAGTGAGATCTTAGGAACTACATTTAGCAAGTAGAAGATATGTTAAGAGCATCTGTAGCATGTGATTTATAAGAATAGTTTTAATTTTGTTAGTAATAATAATGTCAGTTAGGAAGGCAGAATTCACACTATTATAGGTGAGAATGGGTAATAAAGCTTAGAGGTGACGATTGTAATAATAGCAAATCGCTCTTGTACTTCACTATTCTTATGGTGCGCACTATTTTAAGCCTTAAATAAAAGGACATGTATATTTACTTGTCAACATTTAGCAGTTATACACACAGCTACAATTAGAATGCTAGAAAAGTTTCTTTCTTTCTTTCTTTCTTTCTTTCTTTCTTTCTTTCTTTCTTTCTTTCTTTTTCTTTCTTTCTTTCTTCTCTCTCACTTTCTCTCTCACTCTTTCTCTCTCTCTCCCTTTCTTCTCCCTTTCTTCCTTCCTTCCTTCCTTCCTTCCTTCCTTCCTTCCTTCCTTCCTTCCTCTCTTTCTCTCTCTCTTTCTCTGTTTCTTTCTCACTTCTCCATAACAAATAAGAGCCCTTTACCAGAATCTGGAGGTTTGTTTATCAGCATTGCATGCATGGCCATAATATTGGGTCCGGTGAAGCACTCCACATATTTTAGAATCTAAGAGAAAAGAGGGGGAAAAATTTCATGAGAAATCAAATGCACAGGCACGTGGCACAAAGTACAAGACCCAATATGCCAAGAGTTAAAAAACAAAAACAAACACTTGGTAGGAGTGCTTGGGTGGCTTAGTCGGTGAAGCATCCAACTCTGGATTTCATCTCAGATCATAATCTCAGGGTCACGGGATTGAGCTACACATTGGACTTCTTGTTCAATGGGGAGTCTGCTTGAGCTTCTCTCCCTCTCCCCTCTCTCTCTCTCTCTCAAATAAATAAATACTTATTTTAAAAAAAACACTTGGGGGTGCCTGGGTGGCTTAGTTGTTAAGCATCTGCCTTTGGCCCAGGGCGTGATCCCAGAGCCTTGGGATCGAGTCCCACGTGGGGCTCCTCCACTGGGAGCCTGCCTCTTCCTCTCCCACTCCCCCTGCTTGTGTCCCTTCTCTCTCACTGGCTGCCTCTCTCTCCATCAAATAAATAAATAAAATCTTTAAAAAAATAAAAAATAAAATAAAAAAACACTTGGTATTTCACAACATTGCAGACAAAACATGAATAAGTTGGCAACAGGAAATCTGCAGCACTGCATTAAACAGGCTTTGTGAGCCAGTTGGAAATCTAACCACTTTTTCTACAAGTGAGATGTGTTTTTTGAGATATTAACTGTGAAGGACAGAGATACCCTTCTTTCAACTGGAGCTGTCCATAGTTGCCTGGTGAGAAGGCAGCTCCCTCTTCCCTCCCACCAAGGAGGGACCATGAGGGGCACCCGGCTAACTCAGTCCATAGAGCATGCAACTCTTGATCTGGGGTCATGAGTTCAANTTTCTATCATACTTCACAGAGCTACCCAATATAGTTAGCCAATAATTTTCCTAAATTAACTCATGTCTTTTCCTGATTAATAATATTCCTGAGGTCATAGGTTCTTGGTTATTTTTTCCAATACACATAAAAATGAATACCCAACTACTAAAATCTTGCCCACCTCCTAAAAATCACTGTATGAGCCAGCAGGTGCACGGTTCACACTTTAGAGAGGTGGGAAGCCTGGATGTCCAGGTCGTGCTTAATCTACCCTGTGTTGCCTCTCACTTCAAGCTTTTTCTCCTTGATCGATGCTCACAAGTTCCATTTCCAAAGCAGGACTTGAAGTTGGGAAGAGTGGATGGTTCAGAGGGGCCACGTCCCCTCTTGTCCCCAACCCGAGGGGCTGGACATCATAGGTGGCTTACCTGTACAGTCCCTTTCATGAGGCAAATTTTTAAAATAGTTTTTAAAATTTTTTTAATGAAGTAATCTCCACACGCATCCTGGGGGTCGAACTCACAACCCAGAGCTCAAAAGCCACTCTCCCTGGACACCTGGGTGGCTCACATGGTTAGGTGGCTGACTCTTGATTGCTGTTCAGGCCATGATTTCAGGGTCCAGAGATTGAGCCCCGTGTGAGGCTCTGTGCTCATGGGGAGTCTGCTTGCGGATTCTCTCTTCCTCTTCCCTTGCACCTCTCCCTGCTCAAGCCTGCAGTCTCTCTCTAAAATAAATACATACATCTTAAGAGTAAAAAACAAAAAACTTGAATGCTCTACCAACTGAGCCAGCCAGGTGCCCCCATGAGGCAAATTTTCTTTTTTTTAAAGATTTTATTTATGTATTTGTCAGAAAGAGAGAGAGAAAGAGAGCACAAGCATGGGAAGCGGGTGAGGCAGTGTGGAAAGCAGGCTCCTTTCTGAGCAAGAAACCCAGTGAGGGACTCTATCCCAGGATCCCAGGATCATGAACTGAGGCAAAGGCAGACTCTTAACCGACTGAGCCACCCACGTGTCCCTGAGGCAAATTTTGTAATAGCACTTGGGGTTGTAATTCCTAACATGTACTACATGCAAAGTGTCCTTTAAACCATTCTACAGAAATGGTTCATTAACTGTGGCACATTTATGCAATCGGATCCTACACAGTAGTTTAAAAGTATGATATAGATTAATATATAAGTGGTATGGAAAGATGTCTAAGATCTATTGTAAGTGGAGAAAACAATGGTGAAACCAATATGTTCCCATGTGACACAAAAGGTGGGGGTATAGAGATGCACCTGCCGTGGAGGAATTCTAGCTGAATGCACCAGAAAGCTCGGCAGAGAGTGGGGCTGGTGGATGGGAGACCTTCCTTTTCATTGTAAGCCCTTCTGTACTATGTAGATATCTTCATAAATGTGAATTACTCTTGAAGAATAACAATTTTTTAAAAATGAGTTTCAATCTAAACACAAACTTAAACCTCTACTGACCAGAGTCATAAAACAAAAAGAAACAACAAACGGATGTCCAGGGAATCGGATCTGCAATGTCCCTCCTGTTGATATGCCCATGTCCAGAGTGAGAGAACTCTGTCTCTCTCTAAGGCAGAATTCCCACCCTTCTCAACCAAGGATAATTACCAGACTCCAGAGCAGGGTTTCTCCATCTGGCCACTACTGACATTTGGGGCTGGATAATTCATTATTTGGGGGGAGGGGGGTTTCTGCACATTATAGGATCCCTGGGCTCCATTAGCAGCATGCCCGGCCTCTGGACCTTAGAAGCCAGCAGCACACGGTCCCCACCCAGTGCCACCCCAACGTGGCTCCAGGAACCGCCAGATGTCAGCCTCCAGTTGAGAACCACTGCTCACCAACCACAAGACAAGGGGCTAGAGAAAGTGTAGGCAGCAATTCCAGAGACAAGCATGCAGATGGGCTATTCACTCAAAGGAAAAGAAAACTCAGGAAGGTTCTCAAACCTCAGGGAGAGTGCAGTATCTGAAGAGTTCCTCATCTTCTTGGAAATATTGGACTCTTGAAACTGTCCTTTCACTTGGAGCATATTCTGATTTTGCAATGGTCACATCTCTCATCATCATCATTTGTTCTGGTTTCACCTCCCCTTTGCAGATCCTTTCAAACTCGTTCCTAGAAAAATAAATTGGCAGATGATGCCATTACTGCAGCCTCCAGGCACCTCCCTGGCCCGTTCTGTGGAAAGATTCTCAAAGATTTGGGGGGGGGGTGTCTCTGCACCAGGCCAACCTCCAGGCCAGGCTTAGTAGTTCTGAGGAAGGGAAAGAGAAAATGGCCAGCTCAGAAGCCCCTCTCTCCTCACTGTAAGGCAGGAATTCACGTATTCCTTAGCCTAACAGAAAAATAGGGAAACTTCTGTGATTTGGTTGCACCTGATTAAGAACAGCAAATACTTCTCTCATACTTACCATAGGCCACGGCTGTTCGAAGGCCTCTGCGTGTACTTCACCTAATTCAGTCCTCACAGCAAGGCTAGAGCATAAATACTATTATTATCCCCATTTTACAGGTGCGAAAACAGAGGTGTGCAAAGTTGCCCCAGGACACACAACAGGAAGTATTGGGACGTAGATTAAAGCCAGCCAGTCTGGCTCCAGAGCTCAGGTTCCTAACCACTTCCCAATGAGCCAATCACTGAAAAATATCTGAACACACATGCTAATCTTACTCACGTTCCCATTGCAAACATACAACGTATTTCTGTAAAATAAGGAAGGGTTACTGTACCTAAAGCGTTTAATATCAGCATCAGATACCAAATTTTTAATGACAAGATACCCATTTTCTTCATAAAATTGTCTCTGTTCTACACTTAGAACATTATTATCCCGAGTATACCTAAAGGAGAAAAAAAAATATCAAGTAAGTCCAGCGGAAAAATCATACCCAACAATATGTATCAAGAGCCTGACACAGGTTCATACTCTTCCACCCCGCATTTCTAGTTTTTCTTTACTCTAAGGAAATAATCTGAACATTTTTTTAAAAACAAGTCTTTGGGGTTTAAGTTTATTTTGTTTAGTAATGTCTATACCCACTGTAGAGCTCGAATTCACGAACCAGAGATCAAGAGTCACATGCTCTTCCGACTGAGCCAGCCAGGCTCCCTTAATCTGACTGTTTTTTTTAATCTTTTAATTTTTTTAAAGATTTTATTTATTTATTTGTCAGAGAGAGAGAGAGCACAAGCAGGGGCAGCAGCAGGCAGAGGGAGAAGCAGGCTCCCTCCTGAGCAATGCACCCGATGGGGGACTCCATTCCAGGACCCTGGGATCTAGACCAGAGCGGAAGGCAAACACGGAACTGACTGAGCCACCCAGGCCTCCCTTTTAAAAGGTTTAAATCCAAAACATTAACTACTGCTGTCGCCAAAAAATAGAGGAATAATTAATTGTGTCCACTCAATTGCATAGGACTCAGGCATTAGAAATGAAGAACATGGGGACCGTGGGTGGCTCAGTTAAGCGCAGACTGGTTATTTCAGTTCAGGTCATGATCTCATGGGTCTTGATATCGAGCCCCACAGTGGTCCTCGGGCTCAATGGGGAGGCTGCTTGAGATTTTCTCCCTGGGCCTCTCCCCAACTCGCATGTGCACACACTTTCTCTCTCTGTTAAATGAATAAATCTTAAAAAAAAAATGAAGAGCCTATAATAGCATGGATAGTACTTACTATAATAAAATACACTTAGATTTGTAGATTTGTGTAAAACCAAGACACTAGGGCACCCGGGTGACTCAGTCGGTTAAGCGGCTGCCTTCAGCGCAGGTCATGATCCCAGGGTCCTGGAATCGAGCCCCACATCTGGCTCCCTGCTCAGAGGAGAATCTGTTTCTCTCTCTGCCTCTCCCCACTGCTCCTGATCTCTCAGGCTCTCTCTAGCAAATAAATAAGATCTTTAAAAGAAAAAAAAAAGACACTACTTGAAAAAAAATGCAAAGAAATAAAAAAAATTTTTAAGTGATTACCTTTATGTAATGGAATTGTGAATAATTTTTTAAATTCCTTTTATTTCTCTGATTTTTGAATTTGTTCTCTAACGACTATGTATGGTTGTTAAGGTGGGGAACAAATTCAATAGATTTTATATTGTAAATTTTCTAGATCATACATTCTTAGAAGAAATCAAAGTGCCAAAATCCAAATAAGTACATGACATATGCACAAACTCAGATCACCCCATCCATTCTTCTAGATTAGAAATGTGGCTCTATGAGAATAAACCATGGAGATCAGTGTCTTCCCCTACAAAGGTAATTTAAGATAAACCAAAGATACTAGCTAATATAGCAATAGGACCAAACTATAGGCTAACTTAAATGAGGTATAACATGCTTGAATTTGAAAAAAATCAGATTATACACTTCTGACATTTTTTTAAAAGATTTTATTTATTTATTTGACAGAGAGAGACAGCTAGAGAGGGAACACAAGCAAGGGGAGTGTGAGAGGGAGAAGCAGGCTTCCCACACGAGCAGGGAGCCCTAGGCGGGGCTCAACTTCAGGACCCTGGGATCATGACCTGAGCCAAAGTCACAGGCTTAACGGCTGAGCCACTCAGGCACCCCATATACACTTCTGATATGTTTTCCCCTTTCTGAATCTCAGAATACACATAAAAATTAAAGTAAAGGTCTTCAAAATTTTCCTAGTTCTAATTAGAACAAGTCTTGGCAACACACGATTTGTATAATGAATTTTTTTTAAAGAACTTATTTATTCTCTGTAGAGATAGGGAGAGAGAGCAAGTATGGGCAGGGGCAGGGGAAGGAGCAGAGGGAGAGGGAGAAACAGACTCCCTGCTGAGTACAAAGCCCGACCCAGGGCTGCATATCACGACCCATGAGATCATGACCTGAGCCAAAATCAAGAATCGGACCCTTAACCGACTAAGCCGCCCAGGCGCCTCTATGTAATGAATTTTCACCAGACAACATGAGCTGTTGTATTTTATATCATAATTACCACTAGGAAAAGCTTTATATACACTGTATGATTAAAAATGACAATTCGATCTACTTACTGGAATTGTGGAGTCTGGAAACTGTTAGGAGAAACAGCCCCTGAAGTCAGGTGAGCTACCTAGGATGTGAATTAAGGCAAATAAAATGAAATTCAGGAGTCTGCCTTTTCTAGAAACAACAGTCTACCCTGGATTAGCTCTCATAGGGAAGACTGGGTTACATACATAGCTGCTTACATCATTTCATTTCATGAAATCCTGAGGAGGGGCCGGAAGTCCCAAGACCTTTATCACCATTCCTGCTGCCCAGAGCAGGAGACCTAGACTCATTGTGCTCGGTAACTGGGTCCACGGTCACCCAACAGAAAATGCCTCAGCCCAGACTTGACCCATACTCTTTACCTCATAACTTCCACCGGTTTATTCCACATGACTATTCCTTCCACTAAACTGCTGAACAAACAAAAATCGTAAGGTTCAAATCTAGAAATAAGGAGAAATGCACTCTTCCAAAGAGGTATTGAATTTAGTGGGAGTCCAGTCCACAATAAGAGAAACTGTTTGGCTCGTTATTCTTTAAAAAAACAAAACAAAACACAAGTCTGTTAAAATAATCAGTGTGATCCACATAGTTGAGTATAATTTTAAATGTCTTAAAGAGCTAGAAATTCTAGAAATTTCTCCTAGTTTTTTACCCAGGGAACCACAGATCATTCACTTAGCATTTCCTTCTTCTTCTCCTTTTAAATTTTTTCGTTGTCTCTTTCACTTACGGAGCGACTGTCACAATGTCACTACTCATAAACATGTTATTTTTGTCCCATCTTTACATAACTGGGGACACTATAATCCTCTGTTCTCCATGAGGCAGAGAGGTTAATGACCTTTGCCAGCTACTAGCAGATGTGGTGGACAGAATGCAATATTTCAGTCCCAAATCCTTCTCCCTACCATTGTGGGTTTTGGTGGTGATTGCTTTCCTCAGAGAGTTTTTTTAATGATGTGGAACTATATGTGCATACTATATAACGTTAGTGAAATGAAAAAATGGAATCAAAAAGCTGTACACCTGGGATGGGCGTAATTATGGAAATACATAGAAAAGAAACACACCAAAAAGTTAGCTGATAATGATCCACGGCGAGTGGTGGAATTATAGGTCACATTTGTCTTCTTCTGGATGCATCTCTGAATTTAAAACACGCATTGTACTTGATGCTTGACAACCCCTGCCTTGAGCCAGAACCCACGTCTCTTTAGAACCACTTAAGACTGGGAAGTAACTGCCACAGGATTTCCAGGATTCTGTTTCAGCCCCAACCACACACACATTCACCGACCATCTCAGCAGAGCCGTCCCATACCAGAGCCCCTGGCCACGTCTGTCTCCTTAAATTGAAAAGAATGAAAATGAAAACGGCCCATAGCCATATTTCAAGTGCTCAATGGCCACATGGGGCTCGTAGCCATGGATCTGAAAAGTGCTGGTGGAGAACATCTCCACCGTGGCAGAAAGTAGAGAGGCTAGCGCTCTTGNCACAGGATTTCCAGGATTCTGTTTCAGCCCCAACCACACACACATTCACCGACCATCTCAGCAGAGCCGTCCCATACCAGAGCCCCTGGCCACGTCTGTCTCCTTAAATTGAAAAGAATGAAAATGAAAACGGCCCATAGCCATATTTCAAGTGCTCAATGGCCACATGGGGCTCGTAGCCATGGACCTGGACAGTGCTGGTGGAGAACATCTCCACCGTGGCAGAAGTAGAGAGGCTAGCGCTCTTCTAGCAAACACAGATGAAAAAAAATAAGCTCTCACCTCAACACTATCACAGCAAGAACCAGCGGGATCCGAATATCAAAAAAAGAAAAATGAGAATTTTTTTTTAAGTAGGCTCACTAGTAGGCGTGGAGTCCAGTGCGGGGCTTAAAGTCAGAACGGAGATCAAGAGCTGAGCTAGACTCAAGAGGCAGGTGTTTCTCGGACTGAGCCGCCCAGGAGGAGCCCCAGAATATCACATTTTCATAGTAGTCACAGACTGGACTTGGAAGCCTCATTCTGGCTCTAGTTATCCCCAGTCCCAGAATGTTGGTGGTTCTCACTGTTGGGCATGTATCAGAAACAAACGAAAACGACTTGATGGGCGCCCCCTCCCAGGTATGTGGATTCCATGGGTCTGAGATGAGCCCGGGAATCTGCATGTCTAACAAGTTTCCA
>NW_023218257.1:0-1222 GCF_002007445.2 Ailuropoda melanoleuca | reverse complement strand
ATCTCCTTGAGGATGAAACACATTCGACAAGGGCAAAAATGACAAAAGAATCACAAATGTACATGGTTCAATATCTGATGAGAGCTCATTACTATGCACTTGACAAGGAAATCCTGTTATTTCTGTGACACAGAACATTTCAATAATTAGCATATCGCGTGATAACCTTATACTGAGACCTATTAAAGCTTGAGGAATTCACATAATTTCTAAAACAATTATAGCACTTACCCATACAACAGAACCCGTGGTATCCCATCATTTNTGGTTTCCCATCATTTATTTGACAATGCTTCCCAAGTGACTTAACATACCAAAGAAGCCTAATTAGTAAAATGAAAAGAATAGAAAAGCAAAGTCTCCACTTACAATTTAAATCCCAGGCAATTTGTTAAAAAATTCAGAATGTTTTAAAGGATAGGCCTAAATAGATATATGGATCATGAAAAAACTCAGTATTTAAACTTAACCAAGGTGGCCAAAAGAGATTTTAGGGAAGATTATGGAATTTTTTTTTTCACTTTTTAAAGTTTTATTTATTTTTTATTTATTTTTTTATTTTAATTTTTTTAAGTTAAATTCAATTAGTTAACATATAGTGTATTATTAGTTTTAGGGGTAGAATTTAGTGATTCATCAGTTGCATACAATACCCAGTGCTCATCACAACATGTGCCCTCCTTAATGCCCATCTCCCAGTTACCCCACCCCCACCCACCTCCCCCCATTAACCCTCAGTTTGTTTCCTATGATTATGAGTCTCTTATGGTTTGTCTCCCTCTCTTTTGATAGGGATTGCATTGAATGTATAGATTGCTGTGGGCTGCATAGACATTTTAACAATGTTTGTTCTTCCAATCCATGAGCATGGAATGTTTTTCCATTTCTTTGGCTCATCTTCAATTTCTTTCATGAGTGTTCCATAGTTTTCAGAGTACAGACCATTTACCTCTTTGGTGAGGTTTATTCCTAAGTATCTAATGGTTTTTGGTGCAATTATAAATGGGACTAATTCCTTGATTTCTCTTTCTGTTGCTTTGTTATTGGTGTNTTTATCCCTTTCTTCCCCTACCGATCCTCCTAGTTCTTATGTTCCATAGATGAGAGAAATCATATGATAATTGTCTTTCTCTGCTTGACTTAGAATCTTTTTTTTTTTTTAAAGATTTTTATTTATTTATTTGACAGAGATAGAGAAAGCCAGCGAGAGAGGGAACACAAG
>NW_023218256.1:0-644 GCF_002007445.2 Ailuropoda melanoleuca | reverse complement strand
GTACATGTGTGACCTACGGAGACACTGAACTGAAGAGACCATGATGGAAACTCCAGGTTCCCCGGTGCTCAGTGCCCTTCTATTGTGTAAAAACAAACACCCAAAGCAAAACTAAACAACCCAGCAGGGGCCAGTTTATGAGAGCTGAAGCATAGAAGGTTCTGAGCGGAAGGGATAATGGGTAAAGTGTGCTTTGTGACTAAATTCAGGCCAGGCAGGGAGAAGTGGGGGGTGGGGGTGGTGGAGAAAGACCGAGAGTGGCTCTGGCAGAGGGCTATTAAGAGCCCCCAGCCCGGGAGAGGATGACAAGGCATCCTGAAGAGGTAATTGGGCCCCTGATGTGAGGAGCGGTCACAAATACACCACGAAAGGCCAACATAAGCCTCGGGTATCCAGCAAGGATTAAGCACCATTAGCTAACCTGCTAGCTTAGAAATACTGGGCTTTTAGGAGACTGTTTTAATTTAACTCCTGTGTGGACCTACACCAGTTCACTGCCCGTAGACAGCAGGCTTTGTGGCGACACATTTCAGGTGCCTGCATTTTAAAAGCACTCGGGGAGCACAAATGAGGAATATGAGGGAGGGCCCCTGCCATTACCGGCCACCTCCCCGTTTTCAAACCTAGCTCAAATGCTTCCATTT
>NW_023218255.1:0-644 GCF_002007445.2 Ailuropoda melanoleuca | reverse complement strand
ACACACACACACACACACACACACACACACACACACACACAGAGGAATATCATTCAGCCATGAAAAAGAAGGAAATTCTGCTATTTGCAACAATGAGGATGAACATTGAGGACGTTGTGCTAAATGAAATAAGCCAGGCAGAGAAAGACAAGTACTGCTGGATCTCATTGACATATGGACTCCGAAAAGTAGGAAGAGAAGAGGAAGGGAGGGAGGAGGGGAGAGGAGGAAGAGAAGAGAAGACGAAGAGTTGAACTCTTAGAGGTGGTTACCAAGGGCTGGTGGGGGTAAAAGAAATAGGGAGATGCTGGCCAAAGGGTACAAAATTGTAATTAAGTAGAATGAAGAAGTCCAGAGATCTAATGTATGGACATGATGACTATACTTAATAATACTGAATTAAACATTGTAAATATACTCAGAGAGCAGTTTTCAGGTGCACTCATCACATGCATAAAAAATGATAACTATAGGGGCACCTGGGTGGCTCAGTTGTTAAGCGTCTGCTTTCAGCTCAGGGCATGATCCCAGAGTGCTGAGATTGAGCCCTGCATTGGGCTCCCTGCTCCGCAGGGAAGCCTGCTTCTTCCTCCCCACTCCCCCTGCTTGTGTTCCCTCTCTCGCTGGCTGTCTCTCTCTCTGTC
>NW_023218254.1:0-644 GCF_002007445.2 Ailuropoda melanoleuca | reverse complement strand
TGAGAACCTCCCAGGCTGCTCCCCGGCAGGGCTGTTCCCAGAGAGCATTCTCCACCTTACCGGAAATGGCATTTGGGAAAGCAACTGCCAGGAACCTCTTCTAATTGTGGTGCTCCTCACAAAACACGCAGAACACCGAAGTTAATAGGCGCTCTGGGGAATGCAATGTCCTGAAGACGAACTGTGGGTTCTACCAAGCCTGACCACTGCTGCCATCTGACCACAGAGGGTGCAGGCGGCCCACCCCCCTGCTCCCTGCACAAAGGCCTCCCCCAGGATCTCCGGCCAGGCCCCCCTGGCCTGGGAGAGGGGGGCCGGGCCTGGCCCGGATCAGAACTGCAGTCCCCTGCGGGATGACAACAATAAGGTCGCGACGGCTTGCCCCCACTGATGCCGACCCCCGGGAGAAAATCTCGCCGAACCACACACACAAAGCCTGCAGGGAGGCGCACGGGGAGCACAGCGGCCGCGTGCAAGCTTCGGCTCACTGGAGCAGTCGTGTGCAACACACACACGCACCCACGCAGGCGCCCGGGCCGGCCGCACTCACCATGAACGCCGCCGGGCTCAGGGGCGCGCGGCCGGCGGCTCCATGCCCGGGCGGGCTCCGGAGGGCGGCTCCGGGGACCTCGGGCGGCGGCTCC
>NW_023218253.1:0-644 GCF_002007445.2 Ailuropoda melanoleuca | reverse complement strand
TCTTCTTTTCATTTTCTTTGCAGATTAAGTTTATTATCATCTGCATGGTGCATTTGAAATCTGACAGGAAATCAAAAAGCAATATATTTTATGTTGCCAGTAAAAAGTGATTGTCAGATCCTAGCTAGCCACAAGAGCCAAGTCCAAACATTCTCCAGTAGCTGTAATGAAAAGAAATAAAGAGGATTCTTTTTAACTGCCCCACGTCAGCCTTCACTTTAGCAATAATACATTCAGCAATAACCTTGTAAACAGAGCTGAAGGAACTGGAGGAGAAGTCTACATTGTGACCCAAGACATTCCTCTTGCTAATTAAAAGAATCTCATAAGTCTAGACATGGATTAACTTAAATTCCTCTAAAAGACAGAAAGTAATTTGGACAATAAAAATAATTAAACTTTCCAAATATGTAAGAGCAATTTTTAAGAGACTGAGAAAAACAAAAGCTTCTTCCTTAGAAATAGAAATAATTTTCTGGAGTAGAACAGAGCTGGTTTTTAGGCAATCCTGAGAGGATTGAAATAGTTTCATTTGGACTCAAATTATGTGATTTCTGATGACCGTCCAAATATATTTTATTCAGTCAACTTTGGCGTTATACATACACATTTTAAATGAGGCATCCACCATGGGCTGATCAGTC
>NW_023218252.1:0-644 GCF_002007445.2 Ailuropoda melanoleuca | reverse complement strand
AGGAAGTCCTGCCTATCCCCACGACCGCAGAGGCCAAAGGCGGAATGGAGGGCAGTGGTTTAGATGTGGGGGGGTCAGAGCAACTTGGTTTCCATCTCAGCTCTGCCTCTTTGTAGCTGTGAGATCTCTGGGAAGCAACTGGCTGTCTCTGGTCTGAGTGTCCTCTGCAAAATGGGAATGTTAATAATACCCCAGATGAGATGTGTGGCAATGTTTGGAACAGTGCTGGGTATATATTACCTAATCAATAATAATAATATTGTTGTTGTTGTTTTTATTATTCAAGTTCAAATCTTAACTTCCTACCTAATGTAGGAATTCTCTCTAGGGCCATAGTAGACAAGTGGCTATTCTCACTCTGCTTGAATACTACCAGTGACGGGGAACTCACTACATATCCCAGTAAATTGTTGCACTAGTGAGTAGTGCTTCTGGAATTGCAAGGAATTGAAAAGCTGGAAATTTAAAAATCGTGAACTTTAACTGCCTCGTGAGGAAACCCAGGTTCAAGAGGTGAAATGATTTGTTGAGGGTTCCGTGGCTAGTTACATGGCAGCTGCTGTCCTCTTTTGCCTTCCAGTCTTCCTAAGGCCATTTTCTGTAGTGCATCTGAGAGCCTGGTGCTGCATGCCCCAGTGCCCCCC
>NW_023218251.1:0-644 GCF_002007445.2 Ailuropoda melanoleuca | reverse complement strand
CAAGTACAATTAACAAATATTGGAAAGAGGATTCTAACGCTGTTCTTATGAACTTAATTCACTGAAGTTATTTAACTCTCAGACCCTCGTGTTCCTTAAATGGAAACAAAATAAAATGATACTATGTAACTAGTAAAATTGTTCAAAGTTCAATTGTGATAATATATGTTAAATGCTCACAAAATGTCAGCAGAGACTCTAAAAGTGTTTTTCCTTTTATTAATTGTACTTATTCCATTTTCAGGCTGGCTATCATAAAATTCTCTATATTTTATTCCTTTCCCAGAGGATTTTACTGCTGGAAAACATTTCAGAAGATTTTTCAAATGAATTTTTAATAGACTCAATTCTACAATCTAATAAAATTGAAGGCAGATATTTGTACAACATTGGTTTTCTGGGATGACTGCATTTAAAAAAATAAAAAAGGTTCTCAGGTATTTTGTCTGGGGTTTGGAAAGAGTGGAGTAGGGGGCCCTTAAATCTCCCCATCCCATATTTTCAACTAGATATCATCCACATCCAAGTCAATAAACCTGAAAGTGATCTGAAAACTGGCAGAAAAACTCCACAACTAAATACAGAGAAGAAGCTGCATCTGAAAGTTTCGGAGGGTCAGAAAGGCAGAGGGACCTAAACACAGA
>NW_023218250.1:0-644 GCF_002007445.2 Ailuropoda melanoleuca | reverse complement strand
CTTTATCTCTGTATGCCTTTGCCTCTTCATCTCTAAAGGGGATGTAATATGGAAACTACCTCATTGAATTGTTACTTCATTCTTTTATTCAGCAGATTTTTATTAAGCACTTAGTATGTGATGGATACTCAGCTGTGTATAAGACAGACAAAATCTATCTCTGAAGCTTTTATTGCCATGGGAGAGATAGACTTCCCTCTCCTCCAAAACAAACAGACAATCAAAACATATGTGTATATACTGATAGGTTCCAAGGAAAAATGAAATTGGCTAAGGGTGGGTAGCTTTGGGGAAGCCTGTTATTTTATACAGACTGGTTGGAGAAGTGCTCACTGCTAATATTTGGACAGAGACTTGAGGAACCTGAGGACTAAATCATGCTAATACCTAGGAGAGTTTTTCAGACAAGAAACTGCAAGCACACAACCCCTCAGAAAGATGAGTAATATCTAGAATGATCAAGGACAAGCAGCCCTGTCAGTGGGCCTGGAGCAGTGGGAGGCAAAGTGGACTGGCAGGGAGGAGGTCAGATCATGGAGGGCCTTTTAGAACTCTGTAGAGACTTATATTCTGCCTGGGGTATGAGGAACCATTAGAAAGTTTTGAGAAGAATAATGACACCCTCCGGTTGTGGTTTAAAGAGA
>NW_023218249.1:0-644 GCF_002007445.2 Ailuropoda melanoleuca | reverse complement strand
GGGAGCTCAGTCAGAATGGGGAACGGCATCAGGGAGAAGGAAAGGCACTGAAGGGTCCCCTTGTGAATCCCTAAAAGGCCCCTGGGCTGGGAAGTGGACCAATGCCATCCCCTCCAGGCGAAAGGATCATGACTAATTACACATTTTCCTTTGAGGACAGCACCTTGCTCTCAGAACGTAAAGCCTTCCCAAATTTTAATGACTCCCTGAAACAACTTCTGGCCTTTGGAAAGTGGGGCATCCAAGAAAAACAATCAAGGATCACTTGAAGGCACACGCAGTGTGCTCGGAGAATTATTTCTGGCCGTGGTCTCTGCCGTGGATCACAGGCCTTCGGCTTTCAATCACAAGGTTGAAAGGTATTAACAAGAACGCATGCGGTCCAGGGCAACTGTTTGTGTGAAACATTTTCCTTCCTTGGAATGTAAACGGGTCTGTCTTCATCTAGAATTATTTTTACCGATTTCATCGTCAAAACTTCAAAGTGATTTTTCCCCTGATGTTATATTTATGTCGTGTCCCCCACTCCCCCTCAACTTTGTCTTGTGTTTGTGGAGGCACAGACCCAGCATCCCCAGGATGGGGCCCAGGAGCATGACCCATAGGCACACCTGGAAGTCATTAAGGATGCAGGAGGAGGAGGA
>NW_023218248.1:0-644 GCF_002007445.2 Ailuropoda melanoleuca | reverse complement strand
GCTGGGAAACCAGGCAGAGAGAAGAAACACCAGCACCAGGCGCTCCAGCTCGCGAGGAAAGGGTGTGGGCCCCCGGGGACCTGCTGCCCAAGAGACTCGTACAGGGTTCCAAGGAACCGAGTGAGCAAGGAGGCGTCCGGAGGTTGTTTAAAACCACTCCCATGCACAGAACGAGAACTGCCTGACCAGCTGCCATACAGCTGCTGGGGAAACAGTGCTGAGCAAGATGGCAGGGCTGCTCAGCTGAGTCTCCAACCATCCTGTGTCCCCCAAACCACACAGGGATCCTGTTAAGGGACAGGCTGCGAGTCAGCAGGCCTGGGCGGGGCTTAGATTCAGCCTCTCCACAGGCTCTCGGATGGACAGATGTGGCCACCAGAGCAGCATGCTGGTTGCCAGCTCTGCATACTGGCAGCTCCTGCGGTTCTGAAAACCCTGGTCCCACCCACACTGGTTCTGCCGATTGGCTGAGGTCTTGGTGCGCTTGACGGGGATTCTGAAAGCACCCGGGTCAGGAACTGTTGCTCGAATGGGAAATGTGGTTCTTTAAACAGCTCACCAAACTGTTAGTTGTTGGGGTGTGACCGTGGAAGACGTGCAGGGGACAGGAATGGAGTGCTTGAGGACAACAGGAAGGCGTCTTA
>NW_023218247.1:0-855 GCF_002007445.2 Ailuropoda melanoleuca | reverse complement strand
ACAATAAATTCTTAAAGAAATTCTTCAAATAGAATTTAAAAACACACTAAACAGGCTGCTGGGTGTCTCAGGTGGTTAAGCATCTGTCTTTGGCTCAGGTCATGATCTCCAGGTCCTGGGACATAGCCCCATTTTGGGGTCCCAGCTCAGCGGGGGAGTCTGCCTCTCCCTCTCCCTCTGCCTCTACCCCTGCTTGTGCTCTCTCTTTCTCTCTCTTAAATGAATAAAAATCTTAAAAAAAAAACACTAAACAGCAACATGAAAGTATGNAGCAACATGAAAGTATGTGGAAGTGTAAATCTCAGTGGTAAATGTATATATCTATATATCTATCTCTCTATGTATAGTCAATACAAAATAATATGACATTAGTGGTAGTGCACAAATTGTTAAGTACCAAACATAAAAGTTAGAGCAAAAATGTTAAGAATAACTGTAACCTTGAAGACTTGCAAAGGATTCACACTATTTAAAAAAAAAACCGAAATCTGAANCACTATTTAAAAAAAAACTGAACTCTGACTTCAAGAACAAATATTGTGTGTAAGGTAAAAGTGCAGAATTTTTATATTGAATTGAACTTAAGTAATTATGAAATCAAAATAGACAAAGCTACAAGATTTAGACAAGCATTATGATAACCACAAAATCCCTATAAATTTCATTACAGAAATTTATCAAATAACAAGACAGAGAGGAAAAAAGGAACAAAGGAACTGCAAAAACAAAATAATGAACAAAACGGCAATAGCAAGTTTTTATCTATTGATAGTAATTTTAAATATAAAATGGGTTAAAATCTTCAATCAAAAGGCATAGAGTTCTTGAATAGATTATAAAAGAAAACAATAGCCA
>NW_023218246.1:0-644 GCF_002007445.2 Ailuropoda melanoleuca | reverse complement strand
CGTCTGTCAGCCATTTGTATGCAGACCTCATTTTAAAATCGGTGGAGATGAAGAAGGAAACATTCCCACGTGTCATTTTGTATCTTCAGCCTGCCTCTGGCTGAGAAACTGTTGGGAAAAAGAAAACAGGAAGAAGAAACAGAAATCATGAGATCTCAACACATAGAACACCTAAAGAAGGTTCCTGTGAGCCACACCAATTCATTCTGGAATCATACCTAAAGAGCCATGTTCCCAGGACAGTGGACAGCAGCTCTCCCAATTCCAATCTGCAGACATATCTGTCTCTAGCTATCTAACTACCCTTCTGCTTTTCTGCCTCCACATCTGTCTCCTGTTCATCAAATATTAACAAAGATTTATTCTCTTTTATTGAATCGGGCTTCCTTTTTGCTTTTTAAGTTTTTGCTTCTACTTTCTCTTTTGCTTATTTTTTATTTTTTTTAAGTAGGTGTCATGCCCAGTGTGGAGCCAATGTGGGGCTTGAACTCATGACCCTGAGTTCAAGACCTGAGTTGAGATCAATAGTCAGACACTAACTGACTGAGCCACCCAGGTGCCCCGATGTTTTGCTTAATTTTTAAATACAAGTAAATTATTGTTTAAATGAAATGTCATATAAGGAACCAAGCAATCTGAATTTT
>NW_023218245.1:0-1197 GCF_002007445.2 Ailuropoda melanoleuca | reverse complement strand
CTTAAAAATACACTTGTATTTATTAATAATGGTAACAATAGCTATTATTAATTGATTGCCTGCTGTGGGCCGGACAATGGNGCTGTGGGCCAGACAATGGACATATTCTTTATTATTTTAATATTCCCCACAACTCTGTAAGGTGGTTGGTAGCATTTCTGTTTTACAAGCTAAAAAGCTGAGATGCGGGGAAGTAAATTTGCTTATGGATAATCGTAGCAGATTGCATATGCTGTCTCCAGATAATAAAAAACACAGTGAAGAGTTAAGTGCCCTACAGTTAAACATTGAGAGAGAAAAGAAAGAGAAACCTAGAGCTTCTATAATCTGTTAATTGATGAAACAGAGAAAAGTTCTGATATACTGGGATGGATACCTTGTGCTCCTGGTTCATTAATTTGTCAGATAATAAACAAAAATATTCAAAAGCTGTCTATGTTTGGGGAATTCTTTACCTTAAGGATCTTGATGGGAAGTGGAAATCTTCAACTTTGAGAGCCAGTTGCTCACTTTTCTCTGCATCTTTTGGAGTTGGGATGCAATTATGTGACCTGGGGGCTCTCCTGCCCTACTTCAGAAGCTAGTTATGTGCAGAAGTAGGCACTTTGTAGAATCTGGGTTCTGCAGTGCAGGGGGATGGCAGCTACATCTGTTTCTAGAGGTGAGCAGTGACAAAGATTCATCTGTAGCATTTCGTTCCTGTGTCACTGGTGTCTGTACGATCTGCAGTGACTGAATCCTATGTTGTCTCCACTGGACCAGATCTATGGTTTGAATTTTGGATGTTCTTGATTATGTAGCCTTCCAGCTTGGCCCTCTTGGGGTTTTTTGTGAGTTACCTAATGTGCTTTAATAACTTTCTTTTCAGTTTCAGCAAAGCCAGAATTAGTTTCTTTTGTTTGTAACTAAGAACCTTTACCTAGAGGATGCTAATAAGATAATGGACAGTTNNNCAGTTCTAAGGAACTGTCCAGGGTCAGGGTTACCTGCATCTAGATGAAAATTTATTAATGGGAAGAGTTTACAGTATATATTAAGTGAAATAGTTATATGCAGTTTGCTTATTGATTTAAGGAATCTGCTGATTTGAATGCCTCTTCTAGGCCAGGATATGTTCTAGGTATTGGGGAGATAGGAGTGACAAGATAGACAAGATCCCTGCACTCACAGAGCTTACATTCTGTTTTAAATGTAGAA
>NW_023218244.1:0-644 GCF_002007445.2 Ailuropoda melanoleuca | reverse complement strand
TATTTTAGAAATCATTTCTTTTATTTACTCATCATAAAAGCACAGGCCATAGAAGAGTTATGGCTGTTCAGAGAGCAGGCCAGGGGTGTACTCCAGGTACCCTAGACTCAGTCTGGCCTGGGCAAGGGAATCATTCTCTGTTGCTCTTACCAGTGATTTCTTGTTGAGCCTGAGGGTTTGCTGTCACCACCTCTGCCCCTTCCCTGAGCAGGTTGCCCTGAAAGCAGATAATCATTTTATTTAGCATAAAAGAAAGGAAAGTTTGGTAATCTTTTCAACCGCTTTTTTTTTTTCAAATTTATGCCATGTACTAAATAGATTGCAAAGCAACAGGATACACATGATGTCATTCTTTGAGTCGGTTTGCTTGAATATTTCAGGGGGGAGGTGCTTTAAAGCAATTTCATGGGTAATTTAAAATATATTTAGATTTCAAAAGGTGTAGGATTTTTGTGGAATAGAAAATGCACATGATCGTGATGAGCACCAGGTGATGCATGGCAGTGTGAATCACCATACTGTGCATCTGAAACTAATACAACACTGTATGTGAACTCACTGGAATGAAAATAAACACTTAAAATAATTTTAAAAATGCACATGAATGTTAAAATAGAAGACATAAAAGAAACCTCTTTCTTTTT
>NW_023218243.1:0-644 GCF_002007445.2 Ailuropoda melanoleuca | reverse complement strand
TGTGTGCTTTGTCTATTGATTTCTTTGAAAGATAAACTGATTGCCAAAGGAATGGCAATAATAGCATAAAAGATATGGAGTTAAATGGAGTGAAATTGTTATAGATTTCTTAATTTCTTATGTGAATTGGTAGAATATTGACTTTATATACATGATGGTAATGCAAGGATGCATATGTGATCCCTAAAGGAACAACCAAAAAAATAATATAAAGAGGTATACCTAAAAAGCCCAATAAAGACATCAAAAATGGAATACTAAAAATATAGGATCACCTCTAAAGAAACTAGATAAGAGGAAATAGAGAAGCAAAGAATAAACAGGACATGTGGAAATACCAGTAAGGTAAACATCAAAAATTACACCAAGTGTAAATACATTAAACACCCCAATTAAAAGATAGATATTATCATATTGGATTTTAAAGCATCAAGACCGAAATATCTACAAGGGATTCACTTTAAATACAAAGACACAAACGGTTGAACGGGAAAGAATGAAAAAGGATACACCATGTAAACAGTAAACATAAAATGTGGCTATGTCTATACCACTATCAGACAAGGTAGACTTCAAGACGAGGATGGCTGTTGAAGACAAAGACAGATATTTGATAATAACAAAATTGTTAACTTGTCAGAAAG
>NW_023218242.1:0-644 GCF_002007445.2 Ailuropoda melanoleuca | reverse complement strand
GCCCTTCTCTTCACTACGTCCGTATCTTTGGGGTAAATACCCAGTAGTGCAATTGCTGGATCATAGGGTAGATTTGTTTTTAACTTTTTAAGGGACCTCCACACTGTTTTCCAAAGTGGCTGTACCAACTTGCAACGTGATAATTCTATGTTTAAGTTTTTCAGAAATCTCCAAGCTATTTTCCACAGTGGCTGAACCATTTCACAATCGCACTGGTAATGTAAAAATGTCCCAACTTTCCCAATTCCTTACCAACACTTGTTACTTTCTGTTTGTGTGTATTTTAATTTTTTAAATTTATTTTTATATTTTTATTTTAATTTTATCTTTTATTTGTCAGAGACAGAGAGAGCACAAGCAGGGGGAGTGGTAGGCAGAGGGAAAAGCAGGCTCCCTGCTGAACAAGGAGCCTGATGTGGAACTCTATCTCAGGACCTGAGCCCAAGGCAGATGCTTAACTAACTAAGCCACCCAGGCATCCCTTTCTGTTTTTAATCACCCAGTTCTCATCACTAATGCACTCTTTTTTTTTTTTAAGATTATTTATTTATTTATTTGACAGAGAGAGAGAGGCAGCGAGAGAGGGAACACAAGCAGGGGGAGTGGGAGAGGAGAAGCAGGCTTCCTGCTGAGCAGGGAGCCCG
>NW_023218241.1:0-644 GCF_002007445.2 Ailuropoda melanoleuca | reverse complement strand
TATATCAAAATATTTTTGGATTATAGACCACTTTGAGACTCATGAATATTTAGGACCCTCTGCTCTCCTAAAAATGCTCAGATGATTATGCACAAGTAACCGTGAATCAAATATCAGAAAATTCACAGAGCTGCAAGTGGTCCCTGTGCCTCAGATTAAATACTTCTACACTAGCATATAGCTACAATTCCTTTCAACTCTAAAAACAAGAAGAGAAATATGTGAAGGAAGATTCCTAGGTTTCTAATGTAAGTATTGGAATGCATAAAATGGCCATTTACTGAAATTGAAATAGGTATTGGTAGGAGAGAAGAAGGGAGATTATGAATTTTGTTCAGACCTTGCTAACTTGAATATAATAAATCAGACATGTCACTCACATATTCACATGGAAATTCTGAATAGGAGCTGAGTTACCACTAGGTATGGCACTCAAGGAAGAAGTCTGCTATGGATATAAATTTGGGAGCCATCACCAAATAAGTGATCATTGCATTATGGTGGATTAGATCTCTGAGTGACATGGTAATAGTAAGAAGGGAGACAGGACAAAACTTAAATAACTCTAATATTTAATTGCTAGGTAGAGAATGATGGTCCTACATAGGTAACAAAAAGAAGAGACAAAGAGATAAGCATACCAT
>NW_023218240.1:0-644 GCF_002007445.2 Ailuropoda melanoleuca | reverse complement strand
TGAACCCAGAGACTGAGAAGGTGCACCATGACTGGATACCTGGAGGTAGGCAAGGTGATCCAGCAGGGTTGGCAGAACAAGGGGCTGACTCAGAAGGACTTGGCTATGAAAATCAATAGAAAGCCAAGGGTCACTGGGAATTACAAGAGTGGGCCAGACATTCCTAATAACTACGTTCTGGGCAAAATTGAGAGAGCTATCGGCCTCAAGCTCTGGGGGAAGGATATCAGGGAGCCCACTGAGAAAGGGCCAAGGGCGAAAGGAACACAGGCTTTGAAATCAGTGTGCTCTGGCTGATCTTGCCTGGCTGGTTCCCCTGGACCACCAGTGCCAGCATAGGTCTCTTCACATGGCTGAGGGGAACCCGGGACACCAGCCCTGCCCAGGAACCCCTTCCTCCCATACCTGCTGTCAAACAAAGCATGTCAAGCAAAGTATCGCTTCTCCCATTTTTTTTTCTTTCCTATCCCTGGTGTCTGCCCAGTTTCAGGGTGGCTCCCTGGGGAAATGTGAGTGGGACCACCTCACACTGGCAGGACTGCGGGGTGGGGAGGCTTGATGTGCAAGAGACGATGCCATCTCCAGTCTGGCTTTATTTGTTGCCCTTAAAAAAAAAAAAAAAAAAAGCATCCAGGAGGGATGGG
>NW_023218239.1:0-644 GCF_002007445.2 Ailuropoda melanoleuca | reverse complement strand
TCTTTCCTTACAGGTTTTGTTGTTATGTTTTAACAGTGGCTGTTTTCTTTTCAGTTGTGAATGAATGTCTCTTAATTCCTTTTCCAATATTTTTTGTCTCCTGAAAATTAGGTCTTGCTCATTTCCTACCAATACGTAGCCTTCTTAGTGTAAGATAAATAAATAAATAAATAAAGCATCTTACTATTTTCTGAAAATTAAATGATATGATCATTGTTGTGCTAAATTACGAATTTGGGTAGACATGCAAATGCACTCCTGGGAAAAAATTGCATTTGACAAGCCAGTTCTAACTTCCTTGACCCATTCTCCCTTGTATGAGTTCCCCTATCCTCTGGTAGACCTCATTCTATTAGAACACATTTCCCTCCAGAGAAGTCCTGATGTCATTATAAATTATAGGGAATTTATTGGGAATTTAAAATAACAATTTATAAAACATAAACTAAGTTCAAGGCACCCCTGTAAGCATTATACATGCATTATTAACTCACTGAGTTTTATTATCGTAACACTTCTAGAATAGTCCGATTAATATAATCCTAGTTTCACAAATGAGAAAACGACATCACTGAGAGACCTACCCATTGGTCAAATATGGCTGAGTTGAGTCGTAACTCAGGCAGGCTGGATCTGTAGTAATG
>NW_023218238.1:0-644 GCF_002007445.2 Ailuropoda melanoleuca | reverse complement strand
TGGGATCGAGCCCCACATCAGGCTCCTCCACTATGAGCCTGCTTCTTCCTCTCCCACTCCCCCTGCTTTGTGTTCCCTCTCTGGCTGGCTGTCTCTATCTCTGTCAAATAAATAAATAAAACCTTTAAAAAAAAATAGAACTACCTTTTGATTCAGAAATTGTACTACTAGGTATTTACCCAAAGGATACAAAAATACTGATTAGAAGGGATATAGGTACCCTGATGTTCATAGCAGCATTATCAACAATAGCCAAATTATTGGAAAGAGACCAAATGTCTATCAACTGATGAATGGATAAAGAAGATGTGGGGGGTGTGTGTGTGTACGTGTGTGTGTACATACATACATACATAACCTACACAGTGGAACATTACTCAGCCATCAAAAGGAATGAAAGCGTCCTTTTTGCAGTGACATGGCTGGAGCTAGACTGTATTATCTCTGCTAAGGCAGAGAAAGACAAATACCATATGATTTCACTCATATGTGGAATTTAAGAAACAAAATAGATGATCATATGGAAGGGGGGGAAAAGAAACAAACCCTAAGAGACTCTTTTTTTTTTTTTTAAAAGATTTTTTATTTATTTATGAGATAGAGACAGCCAGCGAGAGAGGAAACACAAGCAGGGGGAGTGGGAG
>NW_023218237.1:0-644 GCF_002007445.2 Ailuropoda melanoleuca | reverse complement strand
TATGAGAAGAGGGTAAATCAAAAGCACACTGGTGTATCTGTATTAATAACAGACAAGAAAGACTTCCAGGCAAAACAGCACATGGGAGACACGCAGTCACTTCACAATGGTCCCAAAGAAGAGACGATGATTTTAACTTGTACTCAGAACAACATGGCCTTCAAATTAATTAATTAATTAATCAATCATAGAATGACTATAAGGAAAGACAGATCCACAATCAGTGTGAGAGATTAAAACTTACTTGCATAAATTATAGAACAAGCAGACAAAATATACCAGTATGAAAATTGAAAATATGAACATAATTACAAATTTGAGCAAAATGTGTGCACAATACTGAATAACACACATTCTTTTAGGGCACGCACTAAATATTTAGGGAGACCGACTATATACTAGGCCATAAGGTAAACCTACACAAATCTCAAAGGATTGAAATAATACGGAAGTATTCACTGACAGCAACATAATTAAGTGACTAATCAATCACAACCTGACAACTAGAAAACGCTCTACATTCGGAAAGTAAGACCCCGACTTCCAAGTTGTCCGTGGGTTAAACACGAAATGTTAGTAAACTACACAGGTTTAGAAAGGAATGATTACAAACACATACCAAAATGTCCCTGAAACTCTTTATG
>NW_023218236.1:0-2155 GCF_002007445.2 Ailuropoda melanoleuca | reverse complement strand
GCAAAACTTCAAAGAATATAAAAAGTCAAGGAAATATGTCACCACCAAAGGATCACAATAATCTTCCAGTACTCCATCTCAAACACATGGAGATCTGTAATGTATCCAAAACAGAATTAAAAATGGCAGTTTTAAGGCAACTCAATGAGCTACAAGAAAACACAAAAAGCCAACTCAGGGGTGCCTGGGTGGCTCAGTCCGTTAAGCAGAGTCTGCTTGTCCCTCTCCCTCTGCAACTCCCCCTTGCCCAGCTCACACACATGCTCTCTCCAAAATAAATAAATAAATAAAATCTTAAGAATAAAGAGCCAGGGGCACCTGGGTGACACAGCGGATAAGCGTCTGCCTTCAACTGAGGGCGTGATCCTGGCATTATGGAATCGAGCCCCACATCAGGCTCCTCTACTGTGGGCCTGCTCCTTCCTCTCCCACTCCCCCTGCTTGTGTTCCCTCTCTCACTGGCTGTCTCTCTCTCTGTCAAATAAATAAATAAAATCTTTAAAAAAAAGAATAAAAAGCAGTTTAATAAAATGAGAACACTATATGAACAAAATGAGAAGTTTAATAAAGAGTTGGAAGAGCACCTGGATGCATCGGTCAGTTAAGTGTCTGACTCTTGGATTCAGCTCAGGTCATGATCTCAGGGGCGTGGGATCCAGCCCCGGGTCTGCTAGAGATTCTCACTCCCTCTCTCTGTCCCTTCCCTGACTTGCTCTCTTTTTTTTTAAGATTTTAATTATTTATTCGACAGAGATAGAGACAGTAAGCAGAGAGGGAACACAAGCAGGGGGAATGGGAGAGGAAGAAGCAGCCTCCTAGCGGAGGAGCCTGATGTGGGGTTCGATCTCAGAACGCCGTGATCACGCCCTGAGCTGAAGGCAGACGCGTAACCGCTGTGCCACCCAGGCGCCCCCTGACTTGCTCTCTTTCCTTCTCTCTAATAAATAAATAGAATCTTTTTTTAAAAAAAGACCTGGAAATAGTAAAAAAGAACTAAACAAAAATTCTGAAGCTAAATAATATAGTGAATGAAATGCAAAAAAACAACAGAAATCACTGACAGGAAAATGGATCCCCAAAAAATCTGTGAATTTATAATTTTCAAATTTTAACTTTCAAATGATCCAATCAGTGGAGAACAAAGAAAAAAGAATGAAAAAGAGTGAGAAAAGCCTATGTGATTATGGAATACCACTCAAAGAAACAATGTGTAAATTATTGCAGTTCCAGAAGGAGGAGAGGGGGGAAAAGAGACATAAAGCTTCAAGAAGTCATGGGTGAGAACTCTCAAACCTGGGGAAACAGTTGGACATCTAAGTTTATGAAGCTCACATGTCACCAAACAAACTCAGCGTAAAGAGAGATTCTCCCAAACGCATTATAATAAAACTGTCAAAAATCAAAACCAAAGAGAGAATCTTTTTTATTTTTAAGATTTTATTTATTTATGGGACAGACAGCCAGCAAGAGAGGGAACACATGCAGGGGGAGTGGGAGAGGAAGAAGCAGGCTCCCAGCGGAGGAGCTTGATGTGGGACTCGATCCCGGAACGCTGGGAACACTCCCTGAGCCGAAGGCAGATGCTTAAGGACTGCGCTACCCAGGTGCTCCCAAAGAGAGAATCTTAAAAGCAGCAAGAGAAAAGAAGCTTGTCACCTACAAGTGAACCCTCATATGGCTATTAGCAATTTCTCAGCAGAAACCTTACAGGCCAGGACAGAGGGATTACATATTCAAAATGCTGAGAGAAAAGAACTGCCAACCAAGAATACCATACTGAGCAAAATTATCCTTCAGAAATCAAATCGGTAAGTTTGATATGTATTAATATAATGAAAAAAATTATATGATCATCTCAATATGTGTAGACCAAGCATTTGACAAAATNTTATCTTTTCATGATAAACACTCTCAATACAGTGGGTACCAAAGTATCACAGCAGCAATGTCCACAAGAGCCAAACTGTGGAAGGAGCTGAGATGCCCTTCAACAGATGAATGGATAAAGATGATATGGTCTATATATATATAATGGGGTATTACTCAGCCATCAGAAAGGATGAAATCTTACCATGTGCATCAACGTGAATGGAACTGGAGGGGATTATGCTGAGTGAAATAAGTCAGTCAGGGAGAGGCAATTATCTTATGGTTT
>NW_023218235.1:0-644 GCF_002007445.2 Ailuropoda melanoleuca | reverse complement strand
TCTATTTTGGGGTGGCACATTCTGATCCCCTACACCTACTCAAAGATGTTAGGAGGGTTCTGCTAGAAGACAAGATTCAAGCAGAGGTCAAGAGGTGGGATGGAGGGAAGAGCGTGTGGGACAGAAGTAACCAGAGAGGGAGACAAACCACAAGAGACTCTTAATCTCAGGAAATAAACTGAGGGTTGCTGGAGGGGAGGAGGGTGGGGAGATGGGGTGGCTGGGTGATGGACATTGGGGAGGGTATGTGTTGTTGTAAGTGCTGTGTGTTGTGTAAGACTGATAAGTCACAGACCCGTACCCCTGAAACAAATAATACATTATATGTTAATAATAAAAAACGGCCAAAACCCCCAAAACAAATCTATAGCACAACATGAATGTACTAAATGCCACAGAACTATACACTTAAAAATGGTAAATTTTATGTTGTGTATATTTTACCACAATAAAAACAAACAAACAAACTATTATCTCTTCTCATTTAAAAAAAAAGAAAAGAAAAGAAAAGAAAGGGCCAGTGTGGCTGGAGCCCAGTGGGATGTGGAGGGGGATGGGGTCACAGGTAGGAAAGAGCCAAGTGGGCCCTGGCAAGCCATGTTTGGAGCTTTGCTTTCTAAGAGCAATGGGAAATAGTGACAGTG
>NW_023218234.1:0-644 GCF_002007445.2 Ailuropoda melanoleuca | reverse complement strand
GTGCTGGTCACTCTCCAAATGATATGTACCTATGTACATATATACGTACATGGGTTAAAATTCTACTGACAAAGGATGTGTAGCCCACAATTTGCAAATAATATAATATGCAACACTATTTCTTATAAATTCCATACAGCCAATTGATTCTCATAGAATGCTTTCACTGGTTGTTGCCGAATGCTAGTATCTACAGCCAACCTAAGGAAGGAACTGGCAAACGGTGACATGGATATTGGCTGATATTTTCTTTCACGTTAACAAGCAAGACGGAAGTGAAACAGCAAGAGCGTGAGGAACGGCATTTGTTCATCAGTGATGGGAGTGACTGGTTTGCTGAACCAGATAATAGTTTTCAAATACTGGCCGAGTATTTCCTCAATTTTTGTGCCATTCCTGATGTGACATTTACAGACACGGCAGGCTTTTAAATTTTATCTGCACTATTAACATTTTCCCACTTTCTCAAGTCTAGACAATCAACAAAACAATAAATCAAGTTGTAATTTGCAACATTTTCTCATTTGCATGGTAAAACACTCCCACTTTGGCCAATTTCAAGCCACCAGCGTGATGTCAGTAAACCCTGAATGGGGAAGAGACAGTGAGTACGCAGTTACGAAGTAGGAGTAAATAACCCCAAG
>NW_023218233.1:523-725 GCF_002007445.2 Ailuropoda melanoleuca | reverse complement strand
ACACTCTACAGGGACCGTCTTAGCGCTATCATCGAACTTCATGAATAGGGAAACAGGAGGGAAAGTGTTCGGGGAAGCCTGACGAGAGTGCCATATAGTGGTGTCTGGGAAACCACACAATCCAGGGAAATATCAACGAGCATCATATCTCATGAGTAAGACTGCGTGAAAGAAAACGTTCAGTAATTTCGAGGACTCAGCG
>NW_023218233.1:0-163 GCF_002007445.2 Ailuropoda melanoleuca | reverse complement strand
CTCTACAGGGACCGGCTTAGCACTATCATCGTCCTTCGTGAATAGGGAAACAGGGGGGAAAGTGTTCGCGAAAGCCTGACGCGAGTGCCATATAGTGGTGTCTGGGACACCACACATTCCAGGGACATATCAACGAGCAACAGCTCTCATGAGTAAGGGAGCG
>NW_023218232.1:0-644 GCF_002007445.2 Ailuropoda melanoleuca | reverse complement strand
CTCGATCCCAGGACTCTGGGATCATGACCTGAGCTGAAGGCAGACACTTAACTGATTGAGCCCCCTAGGCGCCCCTGTGTAAAATATATCCTTAAAAACAAGAAGGGAGATATGCAGAGGGGAAGAAGAATCAAGGAAGATGATATGCGTCCCCGCATTGGCTTTGAGATGTGGGGGTATGTGGCGGGGGCAGGAAATGACAGAAGCAAGTACCTCCACACTGTGCCAGCCAAGTGCTGAGTCTTGGGGGGGGTGGCACCTGCATCCCCCTCTCCCACCACCGAAGCAGTCTCCGCTTGGCTCCGTCCCTGCCTTTGGAGGCCTTCCTCGGTCCTTGGGAGCCCCCTCCGGCCTTATTCCCTTCCCCTGCAGGGGTTTGGACTGGATTGGCCCTTCCTGGTCTCCCAGCTCAGGTCATTCTCCGGGGCTTGGTGACCAGACCCGAGGTGTCTGAGCTTGAATTCCAGCACCTGCCCCCCCCATAGGGCATGCACTCTGAGCTTCGGTCCAGCAGAGGGGGAGGGGCCCCCCTCACCTACAGAGTCCCTGGAGCCCCAGCGTGGCCGTGTGGTCAGGAGGCCGGGTGGCCAGGTGGCTCAGGGCCAGCAGGGACCACATGCTCTCAGGGCTGCAGCAGCTGTGTG
>NW_023218231.1:0-644 GCF_002007445.2 Ailuropoda melanoleuca | reverse complement strand
CAAACTAGAAAAAACTAAATTAAACCCAACACAAACAGAAGGAAGGAAATAAAGAGCAGAAATCAATGAAATCGGAAACAGAAAAATGAAAGCATAGTAAAGACATTTTCAGAAAAACCAAATTTGACTAAATTCATCATCATCAGATCCACCCTAAAGGAAATTACCCAAACAAATTTTCAGGTAAAGGCAAAGGGATCAATGAAATCAGAGATACAATGTATTCGTTTCCTGCCCCCACTATAATAATCAATGGCAAGTGTAGTGGTACAAAACTATCTAAATGTATTATTGCACAGTTTGGGACACTGGCAGTCCAACATGGTCTCACGGGTCACAGGATTAAACCCAAGGCGCAGGAGGGGACTCTGGGGAGAGCCCATTTTCTTGCCTTCCCAGCTTCTAGGTCTCACGCCTTCCCCGGATCCTGGCCCTGTGCCAGCTGGCCAGCTCTTTGGACCGAGTCTTTCTCACACTGCCAGTTCTCTGATGCTCCCTTTTCTGCCTCCCTCTTCCACCTCCCCGACAAGGTAATCAAGGATAATCTCCCGTTTAAAAGTCAACTGATTAGCAACCATAATGCTCCTTTGTCAAAGAACCTAACCTAGTCACGGTTCCCAGGGATTAGGATGTAGGCATCCTTG
>NW_023218230.1:0-644 GCF_002007445.2 Ailuropoda melanoleuca | reverse complement strand
CATTATGCTGTAGATGAGTATTTACACGTTGAGTCCCATTTTCTCACCAGCTTCCAGAACCCTGACCTGGAAGCACGCGGCTCACGTTACCTGTGTGGATACGGCTGTGCCGCTCCAGCTGGCTGGGCTTGGCGAACGCCTTTTCACAGGTGTCACATTTAAACACTCTGGGCTTCTGAGAGCTCAACGAAGGGCCGGCTTGATGAGTCTGCATGTGCTCCTGTTACACACACAGAAAGGAAGAAAGACTGAGATCGTGGTGGGACTCACAGAGCTGCAACAGGAAACACGACCGCGGGACCACGTGAGCAGCAAGGACAACCCGAGCCCCATCGGGGATGAGCGTCCCCGGGGATTCAGTGGGGGGTGGAGGGTGGCCCCCGGACACCCCCGGGTACCAGCTGTGCAGGTGTGCGGGGCCCCTGCCCTCCCTTGGCCCATGGACCTCGACGGTTTTTAGGAACACTGGTCAGCGGTTTGGTGGGATGGGCCTCGACTGAGAACTGTCTGAAGCGTTTCTCAAGACTAGACGGGCGCTATAGGGTGGGTGAGGGAGGTCAAGTGGGGTTGCCAGAAAACACAGCAGAGAAAGCACCTAGGTGCACGAATGCCTGCGGGTCTGGAGGGCGGACATCCAGGTCACC
>NW_023218229.1:0-644 GCF_002007445.2 Ailuropoda melanoleuca | reverse complement strand
TGAAGAAGACCCTGTGACTGTATTGGCTCAGTTTTGAGGTCATAAAAGCCAGTTCTTACCGGACAGGAGGTGAAACTCACAAATACTCGGCACTGAGTTCTCGCAATGGAAGGAGAGTGAGTTATGCAAGTTTCTATTTTTCTCTCACTCTGTTGCTGAAAAATGGTGAAACGTATTTATTTTTAAGAGCAAGAAACTCAAAAGTAGGCAGCCCTGACCCTACTGGCTGCATTATTCTCAGCACACCCTTCTTGTGTTGGCTTCATCCTCCGTCTGGTAGCAGGAGAGTTATAACAGTTCCAAGTGACATGTCCAGAAAATAGGAACATCAGAGGAAGAAAAGATTTGGGTTTTTTCCCCTAAAAATATTTTTTTGGTGAAATATACATATGGAAAAGTTTATGTGTCCTAATCAGTATACAGCTTGATACATTTTCACAAACGTAACTAATTTAATCAGCATCCAAATTATGTTTCTCTTTCATGCCCCCTACAAAGCAAATGAAACTCATCTACCTTCCTTTATTCATTATCTGTCCAGCTAGGATGGAACAAAGGAGGAGAATGTGTAGAAACACCCAGTGTATAGTTAAGTATAAATCTTAGGTGACCAAGGGTCTCCTCAATAAGTGTTATCAGTAATT
>NW_023218227.1:0-644 GCF_002007445.2 Ailuropoda melanoleuca | reverse complement strand
TATCAGACATTTAATCTGTAGTATGAATCAGTACCTCTTTGAGGTTGTTTGTTTTATGTTTGTGGTATTCTAGAAGAAAGAACTGAAGAAATAGCGAGGTAATAAAAGGACTAGTTTTGAAGCATGAGCATTGTCCGAATTTTTCTTATTCAGTTTTTCAACTTCCATCTATCCTTAACCTTTCCATGTGGTTAATATGGACCTTTCCTTGGAGAGCTATTGACTATCTTGGGCAATGCCATCAATAATTGATCTGTTTTTGCAAGTCCACATTGGCCCTAACTTTCTAACTCCCTTAAGGCTAAATGGTCTCATGGGCTTTCTCTTTACATAGCAGATTTCTTGTTTTTGTTTTAGTTTTGAACTGTGACTAAAGGAGAATCAGCACAGTGGGCCAATTTCCATGGTTAACCTTTGGTGTTCTGCCTTCAGTTTGGACAGATCAGGAACCAGAAGAAACAATTAATTAAACTAGTTCTGTTTCTTTACCCAGATCCACAGTAGCTTCTGGTTTCTGCATAATATGATAACCTCTTTGATTCTCAGTTTCATTATGTGAAAATTAAGAAGTGGAAGTGGAAAAAGATGACTTTTATGATTCTTTTCAAATGTATCTATGACTAAAACATATACAGATAAATTCC
>NW_023218226.1:0-644 GCF_002007445.2 Ailuropoda melanoleuca | reverse complement strand
CTCTGCCAGGGGGTCCCCACATTGGGCCAGGACAGGCTGGCCTCTGGACAGATGCAGACATCCGCCCTCCTCAGGGGTCTGGCCTTTCCAAGAGGTGGTGTGGCTGAGCCGGGCCCTATCTGGGGGTCATGGGGCCAGGGGGTTCCTGGGGGAAGGAGTCCCCCGAAGGCCAGTGCCAGCCTGGGTCACGTGCTCTCTGGCCCCTCAAGTGGCTGAGAGCTTCCTGCACCCAGGGGGCATCCCACGTGCTTCTTCCCTTCCCACCTGCCATGCGAGGGCCTGGGGGCAAGCTTGGGCTCTCCCCAGCCTCCGGAACCCTAAGACAGTGGGACATCGCAGGCCTTCAGGCAGCCCGGGGCTGGCATCAGACCTCTGCCAGGGGCGCCGTGGTCATAGTGGAGAAGGCGTCCCTCGGCATCATTTACAGTTTATGTCGCCACAGTTTGCAGAGAGGCCCCTCCCCCACCCGTGGGCTCTGTGGGGGCCTGACCACACCTGGGGAGCAGGCGGGGCAGGTCCAAGGCACCTCCATTTACAGATGGGTAAACTGAGGCTCAGAGAGGCTTCAGGGAGGGTGAGGCCGGTGTTGGTGAGTCCAGGACACACCACAGGGCCTGGCCTGGCTCAGAGCACACTGCCTCCCA
>NW_023218225.1:0-4843 GCF_002007445.2 Ailuropoda melanoleuca | reverse complement strand
TCCCTGCTGTGCTCCCTCTCTCGCTGGCTGTCTCTCTGTCACATAAATAAATAAAATATTAAAAAAAAAAATTTTGCTAAGAGCTAAAAGAACTCAGCAAAGAATTACTTCTGTTGTTGTAGTTAGGCAAGACTTCACAGAAGAGGTAAGATAAGGTGGACCTCTAAAGATAGATAGGATTTCAAAAGACAGAGAATAGGAAGGAAGGCATTTATTTTTATATTTTTATTTTTTAAAAAGATGTTATTTATTTATCTGAGAGAGAGAGACAAGCATGAGTGGGGGGAGAGGCAGAGGGAGAGAGTGAGGGAGAAGCAGACTCCCTGCTCCCACCTCAGGACCCTGAGATCATGACCTTAGCCAAAGGCAGATGCTTAACCAAATGAGCCACCCAGGCGCCCCTATTATGTAGTGCTTTCATTATCATTTATTTCAATGTATTTTAAAAATTTCAAATAATAACATTTAAAACTTAGGTTTTTTTCTTTTAAATAGCTATTGCTTAATTTCCAAACATATGACAGTTTTCTACTTATTTTTTTGTTAGTGATTTCTTTGTGGTCAGAGAACAAATTCTGAATATTTTAAGTCCCAAATTTATTGAGTTTAGTTCATGGCCAGCATATGGTCCATTTTTGTAAAATTTTCATGTATTTTTGAAAGGAGGGCATACATTTTTTTTAGTGTAGTCCTTTACAGGTCTCAGTTTAATTGTAATAATTGTTGTTCAAAACATTTGTAGTCTTACTGATTTTTTCCTAGATAATGTCAAAATTACAGAGAGTAATACCAAAATTTATCATTTTGATTGGAGGTTTTGCCTATATTTTACACTCCCACCAACAGTGCATGAGGGTTCCCTTTTTTCTACACCCTCATCAACACTTGTTATCTGGTCTTTTTCATAAAATTCATCCTGACAGGTGGTAAGTGCTAGCTCACTGTGGTTTTGATTGCATTTGTCTGATGATTAGTAATGTGAAGCACCTTTTCATGTACCTGTTGACCATTTGTATGTCTTTTTTGGGAAAATGTCTATTCGGTTTCTTTGCCCATTTTTTTTTTAAAGAATTTATTTATTCAACAGAGATAGAGACAGCCAGCGAGAGAGGGAACACAAGCAGGGGGAGTGGGAGAGGAAGAAGCAGGCTCATAGCAGAGGAGCCTGATGTGGGGCTCAATCCCATAACGCCGGGATCACGCCCTGAGCCGAAGGCAGATGCTTAACCGCTGTGCCACCCCGGCGCCCCTCTTTGCCCATTTTTAATTGGATTATTTGGGGTTTCTTTGCTATGGCATTGTATAAATTCCTTCTATGTGTTATTTCTGTGTGTGTTTAGGCACCTGTCTTGTTTCTTCATATTCTTGATTGAGTACCAAACACAGTTTATGAAAAAATTATGAGATATAACTTAGGTCTAAAGTGACATTATATGTCTTCAGAGTATATATATTAGGTGGCTAGGGACACAAGGAAGTTCATATTAATTAATTCAATCAGAGATAAAGACAATTTAAAGCTGGGGTTCAATTTCTGTGAAAGCCAGTCCATTTCTGGAAAGGGTATGACTTTCAGGGTTTTAACCCAAAGTCTGGAGGGAGGTGTTACCAGGGCTCATTCGTTGTTGGATCTTGAACTCCAAATTCTGTCCTCCAGATCTTCAAATCCAATAAATCTCTGTTCATCCTGTCAACCAACTCTTCCTAAAATAGCCTAATGAATTTAGGGCAAATCTGACAGTAAAGATGGGTTATTCTTTGGTGTTATTTTTTTCCCCTGTATCCCAGGAATCCAGAAATACTGAATGTTTTGATAGCTTTCTGGAATCTTCAGTTCTGCTACATTTTCCCAGCTTTTCTAGATGTTTTTAGCAGGAGAGTTAGTACAAATTACCTGGACAGCCATTACTAAAAACTTATGCTCATACTGTTTAAACAAAATATTTGTATGTCTTTCGGCTTCACTGTTTACTATATTGGTGTCTTCAGTCAATAATAATAAAAAAAATACTCCTTTTAGTATTGGGCTTATACAAAAGAGGTATTCTTATAGCCTATAAGTTACATGACAAATTTAAGGTGAGACTCAAATTTATCTTGTTACTTGGCGATATTTCTTTGTCCAAATTATCTTGTTCTTTTATAGCTACTTCACTCTTCTCCTCCTGTTTTTACAGAGTATGTTATGCAAATTAAATGAGAAAATGCCTGTGAAAGGTCTTTGTAAATGTTTGAGGAACTATACAAGTATACAAGTATAAGGCAGTGTTACTATTCTAGACGCACAATCATTTACTTTGTAAAAACCTTATTCACATAGATTAGTGCCTCTGAGAATGTTTTTGTGGGCAGTCTCTGCAGAAGAGGTGTTCTGCATTGACTGATGACAACTAACCTAAACAGATCTTCTGGGAAGAAGGGTCACAAAGTAAACAAAGAGAAATTGTTCATCTGCTCATGATAAAAGAACGATTAAGTAACTCATCAAAATCATACAGCTTGTGTTTAATGGAAAAGGTAAAGCTAGTATATGGCAGCAGGGACTTAAACCAGGACTCTATGAATCCAAATCTCATGAAACGGAAACACAGCAACAATAAAATTAGAGGTGGTAGACTTATTTTCAAAGAAAATTTTTCAAAGATTTGAAAATTTAAAACACACACACACAACTTCTCAACTTAGAGCTACTGTGGTAGCATAATCTTTCCTTTCTTTCTTCCTTCTCCCCTCCGTTCCTTCCTCCCTCCCTTCTTTAATTCCTCCCTCCCTCTCTCCCTTCCTTTCTTCCTCAACCAAAGATTTTTGGGCACAGAAAAGCCTACACTGCTTTCATTTCCTTACTAGTAACTCTCATTAAATCCACTGTGATAGGGGCACCTGGGTGGGTCAGTCAGATAAGCATCTGCCTTAGGCTCAGGTCATGATCCCAGAGTCCGGGGATCAAGCCCTGCATCAGGCTCCCTGCTTCTTAGCGGGAAGTCTGCCTCTCACTCTCCCTCTACCTCTCTCATCTGCTCATGCTCTCTCTGGCAAATAAATAAATAAGATCTTTGAAAAAAAAATCCACTGTGATATGACTTGTTCCTTCATGAATAATCACATCTGCTGTTAGGGGTCATAATGACCTCCTAGTAGATTCATCAAATGGCTTCAATCCTGTCTCCTTTCTGGAACTTTTGACGTGATTGACCACTCTTCTGTTTGAAATGTCTTTCTTTGTTTCTACAAAATACCATTTTCTCCTGTCTTCCTTCCCTCCAAATGCTTGCCCAACTCCCCTTCCTCTTCTTTTTCTCCAGGTTCAGAGGATCCTCTTGTGTCAATCATTGGCCCTTCCTCTGTTTTTTTTTTTCCCTTCCTTGTTTCCTTTCAGTCATTTCACTCTGTTTTCAATACCTGTAACCATTACATCTTTATGACTTAAAATCCCTAGCTTATATTTTCCTTTTAAGCTATAATTCAGCAATTCCAACTGTCTACTGCAAGTCTCAGATTTTTCCAACCCTATGCAGCTGCCCCTCATTCTTAGGAACCTCTCTGAGAGAAACAGAGCTCAGCCCAGTCCTACTNCAGCCCAATCCTACCATTAATGAGAATTCTGGCTGGCAAGAAATATCAGCCACCCTCTGTGAACAAACAGGGTCTAGAAATAATGTAATCTTTTGGCTTCCCAATGCCTGAGCTTAGAGTGCTTTAAAATGAACAGAGCCCTAAACTGGCTGATAGCATAATATTTTATTCTTTCATTGAAAAAGCGCGAAGCCCTACCCAGAGAACTCTTTAGCTAGCCCTTCTGCCTAGGTCTGTGATGCCCAATTTTTCTGCCAGTTCACCAAGGGGTGGAATGGGGAGTATCTTTTTAAAAATTCAACCTTATACCCTAGGAAACTGGTAACTAGCAGTGGGACAGAACTGGTTTAAATAAACCCTTTTAGCCTAAATAAATCCTTTCTCTTGTGGCTCAATTTTGCTGTCAATTTCTCTCTTGAAACTGGAAGGTTTGGCCTTAAAAGATTTTCCCTGAGGACAGTTAGTTGGTTAGTCTCCACTTACTTCATGAGTCACCATGGTCCATGCTATGAGGAGCATAGTTGGTATAACATAGTACCTCCCTGAATTGGATTTGAGTTTGACACACTCTGATCTAAGATTATCCATCCTGGGAGACTATCCTTGATGTTCAGAATTTATAAGCCCTATCACCACTGATTATGTATCCTACTTTGGTCCTTCCCCCAAGGCTTTTCTTTACTTGCACATTTATAATTAAGCTTGTTAAGCCAGAACCTCAAAGTACCACATTCGCTTGTGTTTACTGTTTCTTCTCCTAGTATCACTTTCTCCCAGACATTCCTCAAATCACTTCATCTTTGACAAATCTTTCTCCTTAACTATCTGCCAGGTTATTTTATTCTATCTCCATGACAACCCCCATCTATTCTTCCATTACCTAACTAGAACAAAATATTCAGTTTTATTTCCTTTATTACTTTCATTTACCCATCCAATCCTCCCACCAAATTAATCAATGTAGTATTTTTATATATGCCCCTTGCTTTCCCACACTTATGCCTTTGTTCTATTACCACTGATAAGTAACACCCTTCCCAACACTCCTTCTGCCTCTAAAAATCTATCATTCTTCAAACCAGTTTTCTCAGCTATAAAATGTAATTTATATCTATTTCATAAAGGATTAAAAATGTGAGAAAATAATTTTAAATGGTAATTATTATTTATATTGTTAATATTATTATCCATATCTTCTTTAAAGTACTTTTTTTTTTCCTCCCCAAGATAGAAATGATTTCTTTCTCTCCTGAATATCCATGGGACATAT
>NW_023218224.1:0-644 GCF_002007445.2 Ailuropoda melanoleuca | reverse complement strand
CTATTTTGCTACTAAACATGCAACTGGTATGACTTTCTCAGGGTACTAACACAAAAATATCATAGGTATATATATAAATATATATAAATCAATACATAATTTTATATAATAATTACTATAGTAATTAACAATAAATATGTATAAATTATTTCAAGCCCACACTGTGTATAGAGAAATTTAATCTAGTTAATTGTAAGCAAATACCATCCTTTAAAGGATTAAATTCGGTCAATAAAAAAATCCCATCCCTTTTCATCTTCTTTCCAGAATAGCATGAAATATCCAAGAGGCTTTTATTTCATTTTTGAATTTTATTTTGATTACCCATACTTTTTTTTTTTAAAGATTTTATTTATTTATTTAAGAGAGAGAGAGGGAGGGTGAGAAAGCAAGCACATAGAGGGGGGAAGGGCAGAGGGAGGGGCAGAGAGGATCTTAAGCAGACTCTAAGCTGAGTGTGGAGCCCGATGTGGGGCTCAATCTCAGGAACCTGAGATCATGACCGGAGCTGAAATCAAGAGTCGGTTGCTTGGGAGGGAGGTTAAGATGGCGGAGGAGTAGGGGACCCCTTTGTCAGCCAGTCCCCTGAGTTGAGCTGGATAGGTACCAGACCAGCAGGAACATCCACGGAATCAGCCTGAGAC
>NW_023218223.1:0-644 GCF_002007445.2 Ailuropoda melanoleuca | reverse complement strand
CCAGAGCATCTGGATACAGCCTTCGGAGGCAAGAGGTTGAACGTCATGTATCCATGGGACCCGAGTCATGACAGTTACAGGAACAGATATTTAGGGCTATGGGTTATGTAGCAGGCGTTAGTGCCGAGTGCCAGCTCCTCACTGATAGAAGTACCCATGTGTTCTTATAATCTATTTATTACTTTTGGAAATTGTAATGTGTGGGGGCCTCTCCAGCACAGGCACAGAGCAGAGACTCCTCTCACTCAGGGCTAAGGGCAATAGCTGTAAAACTTGCGTAATAATAAATACAAAATATTTTTCCTCCTTGAGCACTTGCCCTGTGCCATGTCCTATGTTGAGTGCTTTTATGCATTCCTGCATTTAGCATTTAGTTTCTCCAGGAACCTCTGTGAGGTTCATGTGGGGAACCCCATTCTACACAAGAGGGTCCTCAGGCTCAGACCGGAGAGGCTCCAGGGCTGGAACACAGAGGAACAGGAGTTGGGGTGCAGGTACTCTGCTCAAGCTCGAGCAACACTGACTACTCACTTTTCTACAACAGCCTGCCTGGTAGGACCCCTGGGTAGAGTACATAAAATTATACACACAATATTTGGCAAACTTTAAGGTTCACGAAAATTAACTGCAATTACACATTGGCT
>NW_023218220.1:0-644 GCF_002007445.2 Ailuropoda melanoleuca | reverse complement strand
AGAGAGAGAGAGCAGTTTTATAGTAAGGTAAAATGGACAGCTGTTCCAGAATGAGAAAGAGGAAAGTGAAAGAGAAAACCTGAGTAGAAAGTTTAGAAAGCTGCATAAAACTTGGAGAGAATTTTATTTGCCAATGGCAATGCTGGATAAAATTTAATGAGTTTATTTATAAGATTTTCCATAAAAAGTTCTGATTCCTTTGATATCAAATATTATATTGATGCAAAGATAGAATTTATTTTTCTCCTTGTTAAATTGATATTTTTCTTGAAGTATTGATCTACTTTTAATAAGAAGTTGTAAAATGTTTTCTTTACCTTCTGTATAATCTGTCTAGATATCAAAGTTTCTATTTTACCAGAAAAATGTCTTATGCTTTATGTTAACTTCATCTGCTCATTTGAGAACAAAGTCTTCTCATTTTTTGAAAGAGCTAATTCTTTATAAATATGTTATCTCTTCTACTTACTTTTGAAATTTTTTGTTGTCACTTTAATTAAATAGATAACCAAGTATTGTTTCTAAATAACCTATGATCCTCCTTAATCAAGTGTCACATCTTCTGAGGCAGCTTTTTTGATTTTGCATTTCTAAATTTGAACTGCAAATTTAGAAGAAATTTAAGTAAAAATTTCAGGACATCT
>NW_023218219.1:0-644 GCF_002007445.2 Ailuropoda melanoleuca | reverse complement strand
GTGGGAGAGGAAGAAGCAGGCTCCCAGTGGAGGAGCCCGATGTGGGGCTCAATCCCAGGACTCTGGGATCATGCCCTGAGCTGAAGGCAGATGCTTAACAACTGAGCCATCCAGGAGCCCGCAATCTCCATTTCCATCTTTACACTGTCTTCTCATCTGTGTTGGTGTCTTCTCTTCCATATCTTCTAAGGATACTTGTCACTGGATTTAGGACCTATCTGGGTAATTTCATATGCTCCCCTCTGAGATCCTTAAGTACATCTGAAAACTCTTTTTCCAAATTAGGGCATGTTCACAAGTTCAAGGGTTAGGTCACAGACATACATTTTGGGGGGCTACCATTCAACCTATTTCAATTGTCATATCAATATCTATTTTCCTATTATCTCCATGAGAGCAGAAGCTGTGGAATTCTTCCTCTCCACCCGTATCCCTAGTGCTTAGAAACATGCATGGCAAGAAAGGGACTAAATATCCTGTAGGTGGAAAAAATGAAATCACCTTTTTTTCCTCTTTCATCTTTCTTCAAATATATACTTTCTTCCTGACTGCTCCAGAGCATTTCTAGATTCCTAATTCTAGTTCCTCTTGCCAAGAAATTGATAAGGTAGTCCACATCAATTTTGTCCAGTCATCCCACTTCT
>NW_023218218.1:0-644 GCF_002007445.2 Ailuropoda melanoleuca | reverse complement strand
GCTGGATACATGGGGCGGGGGAGAGCTGGGATTAGCACTTAAATCAACCAATTTCAATGTGAAGCTCCCCATTGGGGCCCAAAGGTATCTTGTAGAACCAGATCTTGAGGCCCATATTGAGTCAAAAGAGCAACCGATCTCACCTCAAGGGACAAGATATTCAAAATGGCAGGAGCCATAGCAGAGACTCTTCTTGGACCACCTCCCCCACCCCCAGCTGAAATTCCTTAACTGACAGGAACTACAGTATGCCCCCTGTCAATGCGGGTGGGATAGATCAATCCCATTGTGGTGAGATGGTAGCCTGGACCTATGCCATGCAGAGCTTTAAAGGACCAACACCTTGAAGCAAACTAGCAACCAGCGCAGCTTGCAGAGCAATGGTATTAACCTGGGCCACTTTGGGAGCCCTAAGAACTGCCCGCACTGCTGTACTCTATGCCAGCTTCTTAAAGTACTTCAAGGATAGCCCCATCCTAGTCTGTCTGGTATAGTGCTACTTCATCCAGATCTGAGGATGTTAAAGTCTGATTCTGAAATTCCATGCACCCAAAGCCACTTAAGTCTTGCTAGAGTTCAGCCAAAGCCTATTGTCCCCCCTCCTGGCCCCCACAGCCTCCAGGCACTACCAACTATAGCATCAT
>NW_023218217.1:0-644 GCF_002007445.2 Ailuropoda melanoleuca | reverse complement strand
CCCCTCCCAGTTACTGCTGCTTTTTAAAAGTAAAAATTCACCTGATTTTTATCTTCATAAATTTTACATTTTTTTAGTTTCATAAAAATGGAATCCTAAAATATACATTATTTCCCATCTGCCTTATTTTCTTCAAAATAATAATTGTAAGAATTATCCACACTGTTATTTAAGGTATTTGATTATTTTCATTGGCACTGTTACTCTGTTGTATGAATATTCTACAATCATCAGTTCATTTTATGTTAATGAATATTTGAATTGTTTCCATTTTCGGCTATTTAATAGAATTGCTATAAATTTCCTCGTGGATGTCAGCTTAGGAAAGGGTACTACTAGGTTAAGATATATACATGTTTAATTTTTGTCAATAATGACAAAATTTTTTCCGAAGTGGTTGTATCAACTTAGAGTCCCACAACCAATGTACTGGAGTTCCTGTTGCTTCACAAATTTGGGTACTTAGTATTGATTTGAAAGTTTTAGCCATTGTGGTGGGTGTTCCTTATATCTTGTTTTAGTTTTAGTGAGCACTTTCCTGATTTTTAAGGAGGTCATGCTTGTCATTCATATGTATAGCCTCTTTCTTTGAAGTGTTTGTTAAAGAATCTTGCCCGTTTTTCTATTGGGTTGTCTTTTATTTA
>NW_023218214.1:663-2244 GCF_002007445.2 Ailuropoda melanoleuca | reverse complement strand
AGAGGTTATAGATGTAAGATACTACCTGCTAAACAATGAGGAAAGAAGTGGTGGAGATAATCCATAATAAAGGGATGTAAAATCAGAACAATCAAGACTGTAGATCCAGAAATTACTTATTTTAAAGATTTATTTATTTGTTGTAGGGAGAGAGAATGAGNGTTTTAGGGAGAGAGAATGAGAGACAGAGTGAGCGATCAGGGGAGGGGCAAAGAAAGAGGGAGAGAGAGTCCTCAAGCTGACTCCCTGCTGAGCCAGGAGCCCAAGCTCAATCCCAGGACCCCAACATTATGACCTGAGCTGAATACAAGAGTTGGATGGACGCTTAACTCCCTGAGCCGCCTAGGTGTCCCTTTATTATTACGATTATTATGTAAAGATTTTATGTATTTGAGAGAGAGATTGAGAGAATCAGTGGGAGGAGGGGCAGAGGGAGAAGGAGACTCTCCCAGCTGAGCAGGGAACCTGATGGAGGACTCGATCCCAGGAATTCCAGATCATGACCTGAGCCGAAGGCAGCTCTTTAGCCAGCTGAGCCACCCAGGTGCCCTCCTTTATTATTTTTAATGAATAAATAGAATATTGGTTTTAAATAGTACTATATCTATTAAAAATGATGTATGGAAAATCAGGTTGAATTCTAAGATACTCCGTCTATTGATTAACCACATCTAATGTGTGCTCTACTTAATGTACCAGTTAATTCAGTGCCTTTTATCTCATATGATCAGGTCTGTACTAATAAATACTACAGTATTTTTTTCACCCCTGAAGTTTTATGTTCTTTCTTTACTTATAGAATTAACACTGTATTTTCAAAAGATTTTCAGTTAGCTCCTAGAGTAGTGAGTACAGGCAATAAATTCAGTTATTTACCTATACAATTGACTTGTTTGCTGTTTCTTCTTCATGAGCTTGGTGGATCCAAGAAGCAGGACTTTTAAGACAAAACACCTACAGGCTCCTGTAACACAGGAAGATACAAAAGAGAAAAATTAAAAAATAAATACAAGCAACTTAAAACAGTTCATGTAGATTATTTCTCTTCTCACTTGATGCCTTTTATAAGGGAATGAGCAAAGTTAGTTCTCTAGGGATCCAAGATAGTGTGTTTATTCCATTTAGTACAGATTTATTCTGTCCTGGCCCTGATAATTTTATATCCTCATTATTTCTGGAACCATTCTGTCAGTTCAGGTGTTCTTGCTTCATCTTTATTTTCTGTTACTGTCTTCTAATTCATCTCCCATCTTTTATTACAATGCCCCTCAAATTCATCGCTCTCCATGGCATTTAGAGTGATCTGTCTTAAATGCAAATATGACTATATTTGCATTTCAACTACTGTTGAAAAAACATTTGTGTCCGGGTATCTTAAAATTACTTATAAAGCTTTCACAATCTTGAATTCTGCCAAGCGCTCTGATCCTTTCTACTGTCTGCCCTTTTCTCTGGCATTCTGAACTGCTGTTGATGTCTTCCTCTTGGATCCCTGTACTTCAGACAAGTATTTACCCTGTTGTGGGCTTCTTTCCCTTGTCTTACTACAGCCTTGCCTACTCTCCCCATTTTCCGCCCTCT
>NW_023218214.1:0-636 GCF_002007445.2 Ailuropoda melanoleuca | reverse complement strand
GTGTGTTTATTCCATTTAGTACAGATTTATTCTGTCCTGGCCCTGATAATTTTATATCCTCATTATTTCTGGAACCATTCTGTCAGTTCAGGTGTTCTTGCTTCATCTTTATTTTCTGTTACTGTCTTCTAATTCATCTCCCATCTTTTATTACAATGCCCCTCAAATTCATCGCTCTCCAGGGCATTTAGAGTGATCTGTCTCAAAGCAAATATGACTATGAACTACTGTGGGAAAAACATTTGTGTCTGGGTATCTTAAATTACATATAAAGCTTTCACAATCTTGAATTCTGCCAAACGCTCTGATCCTTTCTACTGTCTGCGCTTTTCTCTGGCATTCTGAACTGCTGGTGATGTCTTCCTCTTTGATCCCTGTAGTTTAGACAAGTATTTACCCTGTTGTGGGCTTCTTTCCCTTGTCTTACTACAGCCTTGCCTACTCTCCCCATTTTCCGCCCTCTAACCCCTTTGAATCTGGCTGACCTCACTGTTGTTTATTTGGTTCAGGCATTCTCTCTAGAAAAACCATTGTTTTTCTTTTTATCTACATGCTTTTTTAAAGTTGGGTGCCACCTTTTATCTGACACCTTTTATCTACATGCTTCTTTAAACCTGGGTGCCCAGCACTCAGTGG
>NW_023218213.1:0-644 GCF_002007445.2 Ailuropoda melanoleuca | reverse complement strand
GTCATGAAACCCTTCCCAGAACACCACTGGGTGGAAGATAGACTTGTTTCATGGTATGGTGGAAGAACCACCAGACAGACATTGTGAAATGAATACACAGAGACAGGAGACAATGAGGAAAGATGACACTGGTAGGAACCAGATCCTACAGGGAAGGTTTATCCTGGGAACTTTAGAAAGCCATGAAAAGATTTTAAGCAAAGTGACTTAAACTTATACCCAAGGGGTTTTTTGCACCATGTAATAGTTAGCTGTCCAGGTCAGTTTGGCTCGACCATGGTGCCCACTTAGCCACACAGGGCAGGCCGACCGCCATGTGGTTGTGCAGATGTGTCATGGATGTGGCTAGAATCTTCAACCAGTTGACTCGAAGTAAAGAAAATTTTCTCTGTAATGTTGAGTGGGCTTCATCCAACCCCCTGAAGGGACTTAAGAGCAAAAACTGAGGTTTCCTGCAGAAGAAGAAACTCTGCCTCAGGACCGCAGCCTCCACTCTTGCCTGAACTTCCAGCTGGCAGGCTTGTCCTGCAAATTCAAGACTTGCCAACCCCCACAATCACATGAGCCAATTCCTTGAAATAAATCTCTTGTGTGTGTGTGGCCTATAGTAAGAGAAGATGACATATTTGGCTAAAAAAATATAT
>NW_023218212.1:0-644 GCF_002007445.2 Ailuropoda melanoleuca | reverse complement strand
TTTTTTTTTTAATTTAATTAATTTGTTAGGTCCTTTCGTACTGTAAGATATATTAATAGAAGATAGAAACCGACCTGGCTTACACCGGTCTGAACTCAAATCATGTTATTTTTTAAAAGTCGAACAGACTTCCTTTTTAGAAATTTGCTTATGAATAGGTTATAAATTCAACATCGAGGTTGCAATCTTTTATTTAAATGAGAGCTTTAAATAATTATTACGCTGTTATCCCTATGGTAACTGATTTATTATTTATAATAGCTTATTGTTTGTATAATTTTATAAAAATAATAATTTATTAACTGCCCCAGTTTAACTTGAGTTAAGTTCAATAGGGTCTTGTCGTCTTTCTTATAAATTAATGTCTTTTTACATTAATGTTAAATTTGTTAGGTTAAATTAAGGAAATTAATTGGAATGTTAAATCTTTTGTTCTAGTCTTTAATTAGAAGACAAATGATTATGCTACCTTAGCACGAATTGCGGCTATTTAATTATCATTGAGCAGATCTTACTATTAATTATTTTTAATAGAAATGTTTTTGTTATACATTCATCCATAAATAGTTGAGTTTGATTAATTTAAGTAAAAAAGCTATTAATAATAATATTATTAAGATATATTAGTGTATTCTTATTATTAT
>NW_023218211.1:0-644 GCF_002007445.2 Ailuropoda melanoleuca | reverse complement strand
GCCATTCAGCAGGTTGGGAATCCTGGTGGGCAGTAAGCTCAGGTTCTGCCAAAGGAGAAGGCTGGGACAGAGAAGGAAGGAGCGACATATTTTGAGAGAGAAAGGGTCTGCAGGCCGGGGACCTAAGATGCCTCTGTGCATCTCTCCAGGCCCCCCTTGGAGGGGCATGAATTAGCTAAGTGGAGGGGGCTGCACAGATGCTTGCCCAGGGCCCCCAGTGCAAGGAAATGCTTCCTCTCCACCTGGCTGTGGTGGGTGCAATGAGCCATGGCTGCCAGTCATCAGATTCGCACAGCGGGGAGTGGAAATCCACCTGGCTCCAAGATAGCCGCCTTCCTCCTCCTTTCCAGGCACACACAGGAGCAGGAAAACACAAAATCCAGCCAGCGCATTACTTTGCAATGTCCACATGCCCTCAGGATTTGCATGTACATGCAGATGAATTGTTTCAAGTGAGTCAGAATGCAATTATTTCATTTTCCTTCCCATTCCAAATTGTTGATGTTTAGAAATAAATTGCTCCCGGTGCTTCTGATTTACAAGGACAAAATGCGAATGTGGAAAACAGGTTCAGTGGAGTGATTTGAATTTCCATTACAATTACAGTTCTTTTCAACCATATGATTCTGTGCTTTCGCCATCGT
>NW_023218210.1:0-644 GCF_002007445.2 Ailuropoda melanoleuca | reverse complement strand
TACTTATTATTTCTGGAGAATTCTAATGGCTATAAAAAGTTACAAGCCTCGCCAGATTCAAGGGTTGGATAAATATCCATTTATGGATATTTTATGGAAGGAACTTTAAAGTCGTGTTGCAAAAGAATGTGCATGCAGGAAGGAGTGGCAAATTATGACAGTTTATGCAATCTACCACAGGTTCCCCATGTTTTTATATTTTATAAGCTGAATTAGATTATAAAATCTTTCAGTAGCTTAAAGAAAAACAGCATGGCCTTACTAATTAAGAAAACTCAAATGGAATGAGGAGGATATATGGAAAAGCAATCCTCACATAGTGTCAGAAAGGAAATAATTTCAGCCAGAGAGGGGAACACCTTTTCATGTAAGATCTAAATGGGAATTGTTTTCCTACTAAAAACCAGAGTGAGATATCCCTTCCATAGACTAAATATTTTTGTCTCTTCAAAATCCATATGTTGAAATCCTAACCCCCATATGTTGAAATCCCAATGTGATGGCATTTGGAGGTAGGGCCTTTGGTAGGTGATTAGGTCATTAAATGGAGTTCTCATGAATGGGATTAGTGCACTTATAATGGAGACCCCAAATAGCTTCCTTGCCCATTCTGCCATGTAAAGACAAAATGAGAAGTAGGAGGT
>NW_023218209.1:596-747 GCF_002007445.2 Ailuropoda melanoleuca | reverse complement strand
CCATGAGCATGGAATGTTTTTCCATCTTTTTGTGTCTTCTTCAGTGTCTTTCAAGAGTGATCTGTAGTTTCCAAAATATAAATCCTTTACATCTCTGGTTAAGTTAATTCCAAGATAACGTATGATTTTTGGTGCTATTGTAAATGGAATG
>NW_023218209.1:0-176 GCF_002007445.2 Ailuropoda melanoleuca | reverse complement strand
AGGGTTTTAATCAGGAAAAGATGCTGTATTTTGTCAAATGCTTTTTCTGCATCTATTGAGAGGATCATATGATTTTTGGCTTTTTTCTTGTTGATATAACCTATCACACTGATAGATTTGCGAATGTTGAACCACTCTTGCATCCCAGGGATGAATCCCACTTGGTCATGATGGAT
>NW_023218208.1:0-644 GCF_002007445.2 Ailuropoda melanoleuca | reverse complement strand
CCAAATTATAAATTCAGTCAAAACCAATATCCACGAAGGAATGGGTATTCATTCACATATAGAGAAGAAAAAATATCTAAGTTAAGAAATTGTTTGCATTTACTTATTTTATGAACCAACACCTTCCCCCTCCACAGTCTTCATTTACCATTATAATTTCCTCCCTTCTTATTTAAGAAATTGTCCACAATAAGTTCTCTGCTGTGGTTTAGGGTAATTTATGACTTTTCTAGTTCAATTATGTATACTTTGCTTTATTATTTTAATTAAAATGTTCATTCAATATGCCCAGAAGGATATTTACACCAAGACCATAACTTTTGTTTTATTGACCACTTCATTAATTGAATGCATTTTCTAAAGATCTGAAATCCAAAATACTAGTTTCTCCACATAATTTTTTAAATAAATTATTACCTTGTGTATTATATCACAAATAAGCATACATTATATTCATTCATTCATTCATTCATTCATTCATGTGCAAGACCCTGGGCTAGGTTTAAGGTCAGAGAAGACACAGTCTCAACTCTTAACAGCATTTACTTCATCTACTCAGTTTTACCAACAGTGGACAATATGATAAAATTGGGTTTCTAGGCTTATAGAGCAGGAGCTCAGTGACTGAACTCTTGCTCACCTGT
>NW_023218206.1:0-644 GCF_002007445.2 Ailuropoda melanoleuca | reverse complement strand
GTGTGTGTGTGTGCATGCACTCATGCACATATGTGTGCATACACCTCACATCTTCCTTATCTATTTGTTTATCAGTGGATACTTAAGTTTCTTCTATATCTGGGCTATTGTAAATAATGCTGCAATAAAACATAGGGATGCATATAACATTTTTCTTTTGGTTTCTTTTTGAGTTTTTATTTAAATTACAGTTAGTTAATGTACAGTGTAATATTAGTTTCCACTGTATAAGTTAGTGTTTCAACACTTACATAACCCAGTGCTCATCATAACAACTGCACTCCTTAATCCCCACCCCCTATTTAACCCATCCCTCCATCCACCTCCCCTTTGGTAGCCATCAGTTTATTCTCTATAGTTAAGAGTCTGTTTCTTGGTTTGCCTCTCTTTCTTTGTTCCCCTATGCTCATTTGTTTTGTTTCTTAAATTCCACATATAAGTGAAATCACATGGTATTTGTCTTTCTCTGATTTACTTCACTTAGCATAATGCCCTAGCTCCATCCATGTCATTGCAAATGGCTAAGATGTCATTCTTTTTTATGGCTAAGTAATATCTCATTGCATATATATATACATATATATATATATATATATATATATATCTTCTTTATCCATTCATCAGTTGATGGACATTTCCATAAT
>NW_023218205.1:0-644 GCF_002007445.2 Ailuropoda melanoleuca | reverse complement strand
ATTTTATATACAAATATATTCATAATAAAATGAAGAAAAACTCATGACAATCATAGTCCTCATTTCTATAACTGTTCACATGGTCTTGGTTGATATTTATAATTAACTTCTTCCACTACCCAGTCCACTACCTCTGCCATCAGCAAGCACCTCAACTGGTTATGGTTTGCTACCTGATGGAGTGACTCAAACTTTCATTCCTGAAGAGTCTGGGTCATTAGTCAGTCCTGCCGGGATTGGGTTGTTATAGTTTTCCACTGACCTTACTCACAGGTAATGGTCATACTAAGAAATGTCCTAAGGAGTCTCTCATATTCCAGACATACTCTTCCCTACCCTACCTTTGTTGTGGACCAACAGTCCAATTTTCCTTTGGTAATCAGGATCAATCACCCCAAACAGCACGGTAACTGCCTATTCTTTGCCTATTGATTCGCAATGAGAAAGCCCAAAGGGACTAGATGACAGTCTTAACTTCGAATTCAATGGAATCATTGCTATGTCCCCTGGTAGAAGCATCTATCCCTTTGAAACTAAGACCTCTAGGCCAGCAGAGCATAATATCATGGGAAGAGGAAGCAAAAATTTTGCTAGTGGGTGGGTCACTTGGAATAATAGAAGTTCCACTCCCACTTCCACCCCTT
>NW_023218203.1:0-3389 GCF_002007445.2 Ailuropoda melanoleuca | reverse complement strand
ACTTGTCCTCATCTTAACCTATCAAGCAGTGTGTCTGATATACTTGAGTATTTCTTGCCTTAGCCTGTACCAACACTACAGTGTTTTATTTCCTTAAAAAGTAATCACTGTTAGAATTCCTTCAGGGGAAAATAATTTATACATTTTACCTTCCTTCATCCTGATCCATTTCACTTAAAGGGCTGTCATCACTCACTTGTAGTGGACAATAAGTTGGGGAGTCAACCTTCTCAAAGGGTGGTGTAATCAGAGATTCTTCTATGTCCATTTTTCATTTTCATTTTTCCTTGCTTCCTTTATACTCAAAGGAAGATCACTACTTTAAAAAATCCAGTTAAAATGGCCATTAAAAAGCCATTTTTTAAAAGATTTTATTTATTTATTTGAGAGAGAGAGAGCATGAGCAAAAGCAGGGGGGATGACAGGCAGAGGGAGAAGCAGACTCCCCACCGAGCACAGAGCCTGACTTGGGGCTCAATCCCAGGACCCTGAGATCATGAACTGAGCCGAAGGCAGACACTTAGTCTCAGACTGAGCTACCCACATGCCCCAAGCTAATGTTTTCTAATAATGTTACCATAACGAATAAAAAAAACAATTTTTTGTAAAATCCTGTTACCCGTCTCAATTCATTTATTTTTTTTAAAGGTTTATTTATTTANAATAAAAAAAACAATTTTTTGTAAAATCCTGTCACCCGTCTCAATTCATTTATTTTTTTTAAAGGTTTATTTATTTATTTATTTGACAGAGAGAGAGGCAGCCAGCGAGAGAGGGAACACAAGCAGGGGGAGTGGGAAAGGAAGAAGCAGTCTTCCCATGGAGGAGCCTAATGCGGGGCTCGATACCACAACCCCAGGATCACGCCCAGAGCCGAAGGCTGAGGCTTAATGACTAAGCTGCCCAGGCGCCCGATCAATTCATTTATTAATTCACAGAACAGTTATGAAGTCCAACCATTTATAAGGAAATATACATTCCTTGCTTCAAAGACAGATAAATATACAATTATAACACAACATCATTTGTGGGGACAAAACTACTATGCACCTCTTTGTAGGAGCTGTGGAATCAAGCACCATATACCAAGGGACCTAGGAAAAGTCTTGCCTACCATGCATCGGATAACAGGCACACTCACTACAGTCCCAGCTGTGGAACTAGCAATAGCCCATAAATTGGCTCCAGCCCCTTCCTCTCAGCCACATCTGGGAGCCCCTGGAAAACACTGTCTTAGATAATCACCCATGGATGAGAGAGCTTTTTTGGAAAGCCAGATTTCCTGCAGAAAAGTTTCAGCACACCACTGGAGCAAAAAAAAGAAAAAAAGAAAAAAATCAGGTTTGGACACGCTGGAAAGGTAATCATTAAAGACTACTTCAAATGCAAAGACAGCAATGCAAAACTTCAAAGAATGTAAAAAGTCAAGGAAATATGACACCACCAAAGGATCACAATAATCTTCCAGTAATCGATCTCAAACACATGGAGATCTGTAATGTATCCAAAACAGAATTCAAAATGGCAGTTTTAAGGAAACTCAATGAGCTACAAGAAAACACAAAAAGCCAACTCAGGGGTGCCTGGGTGGTTCAGTCAGTTAAGCAGACTCTGCTTGTCCCTTTCCTTCTGTGATTCCCCCTTGCCCCGCTCACACGCATGCTCTCTCCTAAATAAATAAATAAATAAATAAATAAATAAATAAAATCTTAAGAATAAAAAGCCAGTTCAATAAAATGAGAAGAACACTATATGAACAAAATGAGAAGTTTAATAAAGATTTGGAAGGGCGCCTGGATGCCTCGTTCAGTTAAGTGTCTGACTCTTGGTTTCGGCTCAGGTCATGATTTCAGGGACATGGGATCCAGCCCCGGGTCTGCTAGAGATTCTCACTCCCTCTCTCTGTCCCTCCCCTGACTTGCTCTCTTTCCCGTTCTCTCATAAATAAATAAAACCTTTTTTTAAAGAAGACCTGGAAATAGTAAAAAAGAACTAAACAAAAATTCTGAAGCTGAATATTATGTGAATGAAATGAAAAAAACAACTGAAACCACTGACAGGAAAATGGATCCCCCAAAAATCTCTGAATTTACAATTTTCAAATTTTAATTTTCAAATGATCCAATCAGTGGAGAACAAAGAAAAAAGAATGCAAAAGAGTGAGAAAAGCCTATGTGATTATGGAATACCACTCAAAGAAACTATGTGTAAATTATTGCAGTTCCAAAGGAGGAGAGAGGGGGAAAAAAGACATAAAGCTTCAAGAAGTCATGGGTGAAAACTCTCAAACCTGGGGAAACAGTTGGACATCTAAGTTTCTGAAGCTCACATGTCACCAAACAAACTCAAAGAGAGATTCTCCCAAACACATTATAATAAAAGTGTCAAAAATCAAAAGCAAAGAGAGAATCTTAAAAGCAGCAAGAGAAAAGAAGCTTGTCACCTACAGGTGAACCCTCATAAGGCTATTAGCAATTTCTCAGCAGAAATCTTACAGGCCAGGACAAAGGGATTACATATTCAAAATGCTGAGAGAAAAGAACTGCCAACCAAGAATACCATACTGAGCAAAATTATCCTTCAGAAATCCAATCAAATCAGTAAGTTTGATACACATTACTATAATGAAAAAAATTATATGATCATCTCAATATGTGCAGACCAAGCATTTGACAAAATTCAACATCTTTCCATGATAAACACTCTCAATACAGTGGGTACCAAAGTATCACAACAGCAATGTCCACAAGAGCCAAACTGTGGAAGGAGCCGAGATGCCCTTCAACAGATGAATGGATAAAGACGATATGGTGTGTATATATAATGGGGTATTACTCAGCCATCAGAAAGGATGAAATCTTACCATTTGCATCAACGTGAATGGAACTGGAAGGGATTATGCTGAGCGAAATAAATCAGTCAGGGAGAGGCAATTATCATATAGTTTCACTCATCTGTGGAATTAAGAAACAGACCAGAGGATCATACGGGAAGCGAGGGAAAACTGAATGGAAAGAAATTAGAAGGGGAGACAAACCATGAGGGACTCTTAACTATGGGAAACAAACTGAGGGTTGCTGGAGGGGAGATGGATGGGAAGATGGTGTAACTGGGTGATGGGTGGGAAGATGGTGTAACTAGGGAGGGCAGTTGTGATGAGCACTGGGTGTTGCATGCAAGTGATGAATCACTAAAGTCTACCCCTGAAAACAATAATGCAATATATGTTAACTAACTTGAATTTAAATAAAATCTAAAAAAGAAACAAGTAACATCATGAAAAAGCAACCTACAGAATGAATGAAAATATTTGCAAGACATGAATCTGAAAAATGGTTAATATCTAAAATATATAAGGAATTCATATAATCCGACAGCAAAAAACAAAT
>NW_023218202.1:0-644 GCF_002007445.2 Ailuropoda melanoleuca | reverse complement strand
TTGTTATAAATTCAGCAGATTTAAGAAAGGGGGGTATTTCTGGATTGTCAGAGGAAGGACTTATAAAAATTATGCCCTTTATAAAAGCAATAAGAGCACTGGCAAATACTGTCAAAACCAATTCTTCCAGAATTCTAGAAATCACCAGATGCTTACAACAATCTGAAGAACATTCATTCAAGAAAATGGGTGAATCTGAATAATAAGACCAATCTTAGTAATCTTCAGTAATTACAGCAAGATTTGTGATATTTTAACCTACTCTCTTTCCATCCTACTTTTACCATGAGCTCCATGATATCCTTAAAAATCAGCAACCTAGGATCTCAGGAGAAGCCAAAAAGGGTTTGGAAATTGCCTGAATTGTCCAAATAATGTTTTCTCTATTTGCCTAAAAATTCCCTGGAATAGCCTAGTTAACAGAGTTAGTTCTTTACTAAATCTGAATCTGTTCAGTGGGAAAAACCACTGAGAACATTTTTATAAAATAATCAGCAGCTATCAATAAACACTATAGCTGTCTGAGGCAGTATTATCAATTGTACTCAAAAGACTAGCCAAAAAAAAGAAAAAGAAGGAAGGAAGGAAGGAAGGAAGGAAGGAAGAAAGAAAGAAGAAAGAAAGAAAGAAAGAAAGAAAGAAAG
>NW_023218200.1:0-644 GCF_002007445.2 Ailuropoda melanoleuca | reverse complement strand
GAATTTGTTTGCTCTTCAATTCCAATCCTAAAATAATCACTTTTTTGGTTGTACTGATACCTTCAGAAATATTTTTAATTAATTCCTCAGCTTTTCAAGTTGTTTTCCATTGAGGAGTTGGCCCCAAACTCCCTACATTTACTGTATGAGTGTGATTGCCCCACAGTGCTTACTCTTATGCATCTTATCTAAATGATCTTTATTTAAATAATATTTGCTTTAAATAATCTTTAAAGTACTATTATAATGCTAGAATCAAGAGATGGGGAAGGCTGCATTTTCCCCCCACTCTTTAGCAAGAAGATATCCTTTTTTTCTTTTTTTAAAGATTTATTTATTTTTAGAGAGAGAGTGAGCGAGCACACAAGCAGGCCAGGCGGAGGGGCAGGGGGAGAAAGAGAATCTCAAGCAAACTCCCTGCTGAGCAGAGAGTCAGATGGGGGTGGGGGTGGGGTTGGCAGCCTCCATCTCCTGACCCTGAGATCATGACCTGAGCCAAAACCAAGAGTCAGACCCTCAACTGACTCAGCCACCCAGACACCCCAAGAGGAAATCTTTTTTTAAAAAGTGTGTTTGCTACTTGCAATTTTCCCTCACATGTGTGGTTTCAAGCAAAACTTAAAATTAAGAAAAAAATATCATTC
>NW_023218198.1:0-644 GCF_002007445.2 Ailuropoda melanoleuca | reverse complement strand
CAGCCTGTGAACAGGATCGCAGTGTTTGTATCCAGCATCCAGTCAGCAAGTTCTGGGGGAAGAGTTAAGTTTGTCTCCTCCCTCAAATATAACTACATCCTTACCAAATCATTCTGAACACCCAATAAATCAATCAGAGATCTGAGAATAGAAATGCTGCAAGGCTACAAGTAGGAAAGTGACCACCATTTGGAAAGAAGGAGGTTGGAGATGTGAATCTGGTGTGACATGGCTGAGGATGTAGTGGAGGGGAGGAAGTCTGCTTGAGAAAGATGCCACAAAGAATTATAGGCAGTGGGTTGCAAAATCAGAACTTTTTGAATTCTGGATAAAGAAGCTGTGGTGTGTACATACACTGAAATATTACTCAGCCTCCAAAAGGAATGAAACCTTGCCATTTGCAATGATATGCATGGAACTAGAGGGTATGTGGCTAAGTGAAATAAGTTTGTTGGAGAAAGACAAATATCATATGATTTCTCCCATAAGTATAATTTAAGAAATAAGAAAAGATAAACATAGGGGAATGGAAGAAAAAATAACATATGATGAAACCAGAGAGGGAGGCAAACTATAATAGACTCTTAACTGTAGGGAACAAACTAAGGGTTGCTGGAGGGGAGGTGGTTGGGGGAATGGCGTAA
>NW_023218197.1:0-630 GCF_002007445.2 Ailuropoda melanoleuca | reverse complement strand
TTTGATGATTCCCATTTATAGATCAGGACACTGAGGCACAGGGAAGTTGATAATTTGTACAGGGTCTCTCAGAGAATAAAAGGTAAAGCCATGATTTGAAGCTAACTGGACTGGTTCCAGAACCAACATTCTTACTTATTATGTCACACGGAAAAAGCCACTTCCCATGCTGACAGACAATTTCTATTGAATGTGGTAATGCCATCTTAGATGCAAGTACAGGTGCCATAGAAGCTCGAAGAAGGAAAACCTGATCCAGAGTATATGTGGTCACAGGAAAGAAGGTAAGATTACACCTAAGTTGGTCTCCAGGAATAAGTAGGAGCTAAAGAAGAGAAGAACAGGGGGCGCCTGGGTGGCACAGCGGTTAAGCATCTGCCTTCGGCCCAGGGCGTGATCCCGGCGTTATGGGATCGAGCCCCACATCAGGCTCTTCTGCTATGAGCCTGCTTCTTCCTCTNCTTCTTCCTCTCCCACTCCCCCTGCTTGTGTTCCCTCTCTCGCTGGCTGTCTCTATCTCTGTCAAATAAATAAATAAAATCTTTAAAAAAAATTACGAAAAAAAAATAAAGAAGAGAAGAACAAAGAAAAGCATATGCCCAAAGTGAGGTAGTTGCATAAATAGCTAGT
>NW_023218196.1:0-1274 GCF_002007445.2 Ailuropoda melanoleuca | reverse complement strand
TTGGGCCCTCTTGCCTTCCAAGCCAATTGCTGTGGGGGATTCATTTTCCCCTTCTGCTCCCTGCATGCTGGTCTGTCTCTCACCCAACTCTGCCACCATGGCTCCATCCCCACTGCTTCAGCCTGGATCTGTTTCTCTCCCAAGTCACATCTCCGCACTTCCTATTTTCTTCGATGTGGCCTCCTCTCCACCTTCAGTTGTGGAGTTGGTTCTGCCAGTCTTCAGATCGATTTCTGGAGTATTTAGGATGATTTGATAGTTACCTAGTTGTATTCATGGGATGAGGTGAGCCAAAGGTCCTTCCACTCTGCTGCTGCCTTCCCCTCCCCATTACATTGTTTTCTTCAAACAAAATCCTCAAAATTCAGAACATGTTTCATACTTACAGCATGTCTCAATTCTGATTGCCAATTTTGATTAGAAATATGNACTTACAGCATGTCTCAATTCTGATGGCCAATTTTGATTAGAAATATTGATCTTGTTTAGAAGTTATATGGTTTACCATTGAAAAAATAGTCACATATCCTAGTTGTCCCAAATATACTTTAAAGTTTTTGAATAACTGAATCAATTATCAGTTTTTAAATTAGAATTAAAATTAAACATTTAGTTCCTCAGGTACACTAGCCACATTTCAAGTCTTCAGTAGCCACATGGGACTCATGGAGAGTGTATTGGAAAGTGTAGCTCTGGGGCTCCTGGGTGGCTCTGTCAGTTAAGCGTCTGCCTTCAGCTCAGGTCATGATTCCAGGGTCCTGAGATGGAGCCCCATATCCAGCTCTGCTCCCTCAGATTCTAATATACATCTCTTTCCTGGTTTCCTTTTACTCTCCGACCAAAGATCAAAGAGTGANGATCAAAGGGTGGTGGGCTCTTTGATCTCCTCGGTCAGCTCCTCATCTTTGACTTACTCTTAGGTATTAAGAGTCCTAGTGGTTTCATCAGTCCTCTGCTCTTTATATTCTCTGCCCCCGTCATTGTTTTAGCTGCCATTTGTAGACTCTTTTTTTAAAAGATTTTATTTATTTATTTGACAGAGACAGCGAGAGAGGGAACACAAGCAAGGGGAGTGTGAGAGGGAGAAGCAGGCTTCGTGCTGAGCAGGGAGCCTGATGCGGGGCTTGATTCCAGGACCCTGGGATCATGACCAGAGCTGAAGGCAGAGGCTTAATGGCTGAGCCACCCAGGCATCCCATGTAGACTCTTAATCTATATCTCTAATCCAAAATTCCCCCTTATCTTAGACATGAACATCTAACTCTTTATTGGAT
>NW_023218195.1:0-644 GCF_002007445.2 Ailuropoda melanoleuca | reverse complement strand
TTTTCTTCCCAAAGAGTGGAGAATCATTAACCTGCCCCTGAACACCAGACCATCAAAAAATCTAGCCACTTAGTTTATTTCTGAGGCAGCATTCAGGTAATGAGTTTTCAACACTAGCTGCCTATGACTTGGAAGATTTGCAAATTCACGTCTCAAGCACAAACCAAGACGTAGCTGACAAGCATCTGTGTAACCAGCAGGAGGGGACTGGGCATTTCTGATCTGAGAAGAAACACTTGGGGGTTTATCACACTGTGGCAAGCCTAATCCAGGATTAATTAGAATTTAATGATTTTACAAGTGCATTCAGGAGTTTCAGCCTCCTACAATCATAGCATGCTCATTCTATAGTGGTGTTTTTCTCTGGAATTTACTTTCCAGGCTCTACTTCCCCAAACTCTTTCCTCTCCCCACCTCCCACATACCCTACACTTCAAACTCACCCTCAGGGGAAGGTCTGATTCTTGAAAATATGTAAAAAAGGTAACTCATTGTCTTAAGCAACTTATATAAATTCAGAGCCCAGGTATTTCCAAAACCTTGTGCTATACTCCTAGGCTACACCATATAGGAAACATGTTTCATTTGTATGCAAACCAGGAACTTGAGCCACATGCAATATTGGCTTTCTTTAGGTTCTTTTT
>NW_023218194.1:0-644 GCF_002007445.2 Ailuropoda melanoleuca | reverse complement strand
GATAATAATACAGCCTAGCCAACACCTTGACTTCAACCCGTGACACGCTGAGCTGAGAACCCAGTTATGACTTTGTCTGACTTTTGACCTATAGAAACTATAAGGTAATAAATTTGTGGTATTTTAAATCTTTAAATTTGTGGTGATTTGTTACATGACTCTTCTTCATCAGAGTTTCCTCTGGCCATAATTACTTGATTACTTCTTTTCCATATACATTTTTTTTAGAATCAGTTTCACAGTTCCAGAAAAATAAAATTGATGATACACCATTGAATTAACGTAGGGACAATTGACATCTTATTTTAAGCATTTTTTTAACCTTAAACATTTATATTTTAAGGTTATCTTAATTCTTTCCATTTTTTATGCCTACTTTTATTAAACAGAGGAAAATACTCATTGAGGCAAGTTGGATTCCCTGTTAATTAGCATATGTGTCTTTCCAAAACAGTTGAGCTTGGGCTTTCCAGAAGTTTCCCAGGATTGTTACAACAAAATGCTGCCAACTGGGTGGCTTAAACAATAGACATTTATTGTTGCATAGTTCTGGAATCTGGAAAGCCAAAATCAAGACTTTTCAGGGCCACGGCTCTACATAACGACAGGGGCATCATACACATAAAATCCACTGCCAATGACGC
>NW_023218193.1:0-644 GCF_002007445.2 Ailuropoda melanoleuca | reverse complement strand
GCTCCAGCTTAGCTCACAGGTGGCTGTAATTGTGTCTGGCAAGGCCAAGAGCATCTTGAAATCCTGGCCAACGTGCTTTCTACACCCAGCCTTTAAAGTCCAAGAATTGGGAGGTTCAAACAATGCAAGTTTAAGATTTTATCACCTCAGGCTCTGGCTATTACAATAAACCCTGATTCCTATCTCTCCCTCTAATCTCTCTGCCACCAATTTCTTGCTCCTTCAGTTTTCTCTCTCATTCAGTTCTGACTTCCCTCAGATTAATCTTCCTAAAATAGCTCTTGAATGAAGTCTCACCTCATCTTAAAACGAATCACTCTCTGTTAAAGTGTAAACTCTCTAAGGTGGCAAAATCTGACCCTGAGCTAACTGCCTAGATTTTTTTTTCTCATTATAATCCTTCATGAACCTGACATACTAGGCATATGTCATATTTTGGAATCTTGCCAGGTCTCCGTGGTACTGCCAGAAGCAGGATATACATCCTGTTTAGCTTTGAGATTCAGAGACTTTTTTCTTATTTCTCCTTCCCTAGCACATGGGAATCCTTATATTTTATGCTGAAAACCATTTTGCTTTCATGTATTTTCAAGATATTCTAACTATGCTCATGAACCCCTTTCCTTAGAAGTTGTTTTTTTTTT
>NW_023218192.1:0-958 GCF_002007445.2 Ailuropoda melanoleuca | reverse complement strand
AAGGAAAGGTGTTCTGTGACATGACCTACTGATTGTAATCATGTGTAAAATATCAACCCAAATCATAAAGAATTCATATAATGCATTTGTATTAGAAGCTCCCAAAACGACCCCCAGATGTGGTTATTCACTAGAAGAACTCACAGGTCTCAGCATAGTTGTACTCATGTCTGTGGTTTATTACGGTGAAAGGATACAAAACAAAATCAGCACAGAGAAAAGGTGCATGGAGTGAAGTCTAGAGGAAGCCAAGTGCAGATTTCTATGCGTATGGATGTGCTTCNTATGGATGTGCTTCATTCCTCCAGCATCACATTATGATGACACATTTGAAACGTTGTCTGCCAATACAGGAATCTTAGAGAGACTGAATGAAGTTTTCTTTAAATGACAGTCAGGTAGGCATCTTTTCCTTAGCATATACCAAAATTCCAGGTTCACAGAAGGAAATCAAGTATACAGGATAAATCACCTTGTTGGTACCAAGACTTGGGCACAGCCACTCTTAGAAGTTATGGAATTNCTTAGCAGTTATGGAATGGTGGGAACCCTGCCCACATCCAAGCTCCCAGATGCCAACCATGGGTGGCAGTCTTTGGCCTGCTGTATGGAATCTTTTCTGCACAGGATTTATAGCCCTGACTTAATTTTTATTCAGATTTTCTTTCAATAGCAAGTAATATGGTGATATAACATGGTACTGATTTCAGGAGCATCATCCATATTAAATTGAAGTGATGGTTTACTTCTCTGACTTTTGGTGAATATTTAACAGCTTATTTGTACATAAGTTACTAGGGCAATATTAGGTAATTATAATCTGTTTTTTTAATCTGATTAAACTTTCATTATGATTCTCAGATTAAACAATGATTTCTAATTTAAAATGAGAATAGAATCTTTTAAGTATATAGATAATGCGGTTTTGTTTGCTATTGTGGTGAATCCCTGTTTATAA
>NW_023218191.1:0-644 GCF_002007445.2 Ailuropoda melanoleuca | reverse complement strand
AAGGGGTCATATTTAATTGGCCTGTCACCAAGTGTCTGGAGAGATATGCCAAGTATTAGTGCCACACGGAAGACTCTGCAACAATCTCTACACTTGTCAGGTTGGGCGTTCATCAATGGTAGCAAACAGATCAGCCTTGGTGAGTACAGACCAATTTTATTAGATCCGTGCACAGCCTTAATCACTTCTGCTCTGACCACTCTGTTCATTAGCCCCCTGTGCATGTCTATCTTGTTTGAAGAGATCCTCCCTGGCAATGGATTATCTTTGATGGAAACTAACATTAGTTAGACATACCTGCTTGCTTTGTGTCCATACACATACTTCTTCCCCAGACCTTCTTAGCCCTAACTCGTCAGTCTTTTTTATTTGAGAACTCTGACCAATGAGCCAAGCCACCGACACAACCTAGAAATCAATATATATCGGTACCTCTTGCCACTTCACCTTCCATGGAAGTAAATAATTGGAGTTCAGTGCTCACAGCTCTGCCCTTTAGGAGGAATTCCCTTACTGCTGACTCTAGGGCCAGCCCTGATTGGAGTTGAAATGTGGCAGAGGTCCATTTTGAATTTGCACCAACATTTTGGGCTGTCTCATTTGTTACCCAGGTCTACTCTCCTCCTTTTTTTTTTTTTTTTTTT
>NW_023218190.1:0-643 GCF_002007445.2 Ailuropoda melanoleuca | reverse complement strand
TTTTTCACTACTCAATTCAAGACCCCCACTTGAGCTCTCATACCATTAACTTTGCCAACACCAATAATTTGACCCCATCCCACAATTTTTTTGCCAATTCCTCTACGTCCATCTCACTTACATATTTATCCCCATTCTAGAGTCTTTCATCTCCATTATGATCTATCATCTTTCCACTTTCGTTTTGTATCCATTTCATTTCTTTCTCTCACTTTCCTACTTACCCACCTTAAGTCTCATGGCACAGCACTATAATCACTCCTTTGCAATTATAGTTTGTTCTTTTCCTTCTATCCTACTCCCCTGGCAGAACCCTAACCCCAGTTAAATCTAACTACCCACCAACTCAGTTCCTGCACCTGAACAACTAAATATCTTTAGATATACAAGATTTTGTTGTCTGGTTTCCTTTTATAAGTATAACCACAAATTCCAATGGGTATTCCAGAATTCCTAGTTATCCTAACAGCCTTCCATAATGCATCTATCTTCCCACTCTCCAGGTGAATATTTTACATTTTTGCCTCTCTTCAAATCCACTTCTCGCGCTTTACTTTCATTACCTACCACGTGACATAGAAAACAGAGACAATTGGGCTTTCTGGAAATAAGCCACCTTAGATGAATTCATTCCACAAATATT
>NW_023218189.1:0-643 GCF_002007445.2 Ailuropoda melanoleuca | reverse complement strand
GCCGGTCCGGGGACCACAGGTGGAGAGCCGCTGCCCCAGCCCAACCACCTCGTTTCACAGATGAGGAGCCCCGGGCCTACAGAAGTAAGAGGACCTGTCCCAAGGTCTGTCCCCAAGCCGAGACTAGAACCCAGCCCGCTCCTGTCCTGTGTCCTCAACCACCGGTTCCCGGGCCCTGACCTCTGCTCCCCACTCCGGGCCTCGGGGAACATGGGCGAGGGGCGGAGAAGGCTGGGTAGAGCTTCTGAGAAGCGCTCTTCCCGGGCCTGACCGGGGCTGCGGAGGGAGAGGCTGGCGGCACTGGGGAGGGGACCCGGAGGAGGTGCTGAGGCCTGACAGGCCATTGTCACCCACCGGCGGGGCCTCAGCCGCAGCCATTCATCCTGCAGGCCGCCCCAGGCAGCCGGCAGAAGGGAAGGCGGCGAGCCCCCCGCCCGGACCGAGGCTTCTTCCTCCGCGTGATTTATCTCCCAGGTCTGGAGAACCTGCTGATGAAACGAGGCTCCTTTTCTCTCCGCCTCGTCAGGTTTCATGCAGATTTCATTTTCCTTTTCGTTAGAGGAGGTTTGGACTTTCTCCTTGTTTCACTGACCTGCTGCCCATTCACTCTGCCTCCCTTTCTCCTCCCTTTCTCCTCCCTTTC
>NW_023218188.1:0-643 GCF_002007445.2 Ailuropoda melanoleuca | reverse complement strand
CATCTTGAGGAACCTCCATACTGTTTTCCAGAGTGGCTGTACCAGCTTGCATTCCCATCAACAGTGTAAGAAGGTTCCCCTTTCTCCACATCCTTGCCAATGTTTGTTGTTTCCTGACTTGTTCATTTTAGCCGTTCTGACTGGTGTGAGGTGGGATCTCATTGTGGTTCTGATTTGTGTTTCCCTGATGCTGAGTGATGTGGAGCATTTTCTTATTTGTCTTTGGCCAATTTGTATCTTCTTTGGAGAAATGTCTGTTCATGTCTTCTGCCCATTTCTTGACTGGATTCTTTGCTTTTTGGGTGTTGAGCTTGATAAGTTCTTTACAGATCTTGGATTCTAGTCCTTTATCCATAATGTCATTTGCAGATATCTTCTCCCATTCTGTGGTTTGCCTCTTAGTTTTGTTGACTGTTTCCTCTGCTGCTCAAAAGCTTTCCATCTTGATGAAGCCCCAGTAGTACATTTTGGTTGTTTCTCTTTTCCATTTGACATTTTCTTAAGTTAAATCATGCACCCTTTCTGTATCCAAATGGCTCAGTTTAAACTTTATCATCCTTTGGTTTCTTAATATATTTCTCTAAATGATGACACAATTTGTACCCATTCACTGTTAGAATTTTTAAGGATATGAGTTGTGTCT
>NW_023218187.1:0-643 GCF_002007445.2 Ailuropoda melanoleuca | reverse complement strand
GATCCCAGAACACCGGGATCATGCCCTGAGCCAAAGGCAGACGCTTAACGACTGAGCCACCCAGGCGCCCCAAGAATGGAATTTTTTAAAAATTGTGTTTATTTTCTTCACTTTGTGACTCCTTATGGCCTAAAGGGAGTAGAAAAATTATGTATTTACTGAAAGCTTTCATGACTTATTTCAGTATTTTGTTTCCTTTGAGTTGTTCATTCTGTATAGTTATGTTTTAAGAATCCTGTTCTAGCTGTGCTTTGAGTCTTTTGCTCTGATCTCTCATCTCGATGGTGCTAGATAGACCGTTCTATTCAGAGATGAGTTATACTTGGGCCCATGGTTCAAATGTGCAGAGCTACAGCTGCAGCTAGAGCAAATTATTTAACCTCAATGTGATTCTTTTGATAATGACACTACACTGGTTTTGGCAAGTTTGTTTTGTGTTGGATCCTATTGGCCTTTTATTATTTTGTGTCAGGCCCAAGCCCTTTGTCTTTTACCTAGTTATAACATCATGATCTAGGCAGAAACTCTGCTGCATTGCAGTTACTCCATTGATCTGTTTTTTTTTTTAATTGTAATAATATTTTTTTATTATATTATGTTAGTCACCATACAGTACATCCCTGGTTTCTGATGTAAAGTTCCA
>NW_023218186.1:0-643 GCF_002007445.2 Ailuropoda melanoleuca | reverse complement strand
TGCTTAACAGTAAAATACTAGTAGTTAATAATATTAATTACAACAACATTATCATACAGGATCATAAAAAAGAGTGGATCCTAAGAGGTTGGAAAATAGTAGCAGATCTGCGAAGTACCCAAGGTGGAGGAACATACACATAAAAGTTATCCCAAATATTTCTGAAGTGGCTGGTGAAAAGAACAAGGGAAGGCTTGTACAACTCATTGTGTTTTGCTTCCTGAGACGATCAGCCTGAGATTCCACGTAGGTGAAAAAGTAATTAGGAGCAAGGCATGATTAAAGAGGGTTATTATGATTATAAAAGTTGAACGCCAACTAACAGAATCCTGGAAGGCTGAAACAACTCTTGACAGCTCAAGGGAGAAACTTGAGGACAAATAAAGTAGGCGGTAAACATGGAGATATTGTTTCACCAGTACAAGAAGGCAGTACAAGAGGGCCATGACTGGCAAATCGGTGTCAGAGACTTGGTGACAGCTGGCCACTTTCTCGTTCTTGGCTCGGGTGCAGGAGGTTATGTGGTGCTCATTTGGTAATAATTTGTTAAAACTCTATTTTTCCAAACCAATTTACAGGTTTTTCTTCATGTTTGCTACGTATATTTCACAATAAAAGAGGTTTTTAAGAGGGCAATGGAACA
>NW_023218185.1:0-643 GCF_002007445.2 Ailuropoda melanoleuca | reverse complement strand
TATTGACTATTTATATCTTTGACAAAAAAATCTTCTTCCTCAGATTAGGGTATTACGTCAAAAAGACCCTATTGTCCCTGTGGCTGGTTTCCCTATAGAGGAATGGAATGGAAAGAGGGTGGATTTTAGATCTTGACCTGGGTTTTGTGATTTCTTTCTAAGTGATTTCGAACAAGCTATCAGACTCCCCGAGCTCTAGTATTCTCATAAACAGAATGGAGATGACATCCTATGTCTTAGATGTGTGACACGAAGATTAACGAAATAGGGTAATGCCAAGAAAGCATAGACAAAGCTCCTATTTCTTTCCACACTTGTTTGAAAAATATTTGAGGTGCATCACTCGTTAGGTGCTAAACATCATGAGGATAGATGATGTCCCGGCTCCCATGGTATATATAATCTAGTGGGTTTAGACATTATACACAAATAAATTACATATTAATGAGATAGCACAGAACTTCATAATCACATAAAGAAACAGGGTGATAGGCCAGGGCGAAGGGGTGTGGAAGGGCATTGTAGATGGTTAATCCACCTTGAGGAGGTGGGTACTTGATCTAAGACTTGAAGCATTAAATTAATTTTTTCTTCAAATTTGGGCTGAAAGACCTGACTTGTGCCAGGCACTGTTCTAGGCACT
>NW_023218184.1:0-1439 GCF_002007445.2 Ailuropoda melanoleuca | reverse complement strand
GGGTCAGAGGCGGGGCGGGGCGCAGTGGGGCGGGCTGCCAGCCGGCGCGCCCGGGACCCGCCGAAGTGCTTGAGGGGACGGGGACGCGCCAGGTGAGACGGCGGCGCCGCTCGCAGGCCTCAGGCAGGGGGATGTGTCCCGTCCGTGGCGAGGGCTCGGCTAGTGCGGCCGCTTGGAAAAGGGCAAGTCGGCTGGGGCTGGGGAGTGGGCGGAAGACTNGGGGAGTGGGCGGAAGACCGAGAGGGTGCTGGGGGACCGGGGATGCGCTCCCCCAAACTCTCCACGCCTTCGGAGCTGGTCTCCAAGACCAAGAAGATCGGCCAATGCCGGCAGACCAGGCCTGGCGTCCAAGCAAGGCACTCGTCCTAAGACCCTGAGTCTGTGGTAACCCCCCCTTCCCCCGGGGTCTCGGGCCCTCGAGCCCCGCCCGTGCCCCGCTGGTCCCCGGACTGCATCACCGCTAGGTTTGTGCCGGAGCCGCCCGGGGTTCTGGGCAGGGGACAGGGGGAGGAGGGGCCGGAGGTTGGCTGANGAGGGTTGGCTGCGGAGGGGACGGCTCTTGAGCGCGGTCCCTCCTCTTGTCCCAGGCTGAAGACGGGGGCAGCGCCTCAGAGCCTCGGGTGCGGTCTGAGAAGGCTGAGAACGACTTGGAGTGGCGGGCGGGGAAGCCCCCGGACCCGGTTTGTCCGGTCGAGGCCTGGTCCTTCAGTGAATTAGGAGAAGAGCGGGAGGGAAGCGAGCTCCGCCGAGAGAAAGCGAGTGAGTGAGCTCTCGGTAACAACGTCTGGACCTGGGTCCCGCCCTAATCCCACCCGCAGGAGCCCTGCTNCGCTGCGCGTGAGCTTCCAGAAGGAGGAGGCGAGCCGCGCGGGCTGCCACGCACGTACCGTCTGCAAGACGCGAAGGTAGGAAACAGTGGTCCGGGGGTGAGTGGCGGGCATGAGTGCTGGGCTCTGTGCGGTCTGGGAGGGTTTTGAAAGGGGGCCTTAGAGTGCCGCCCTGGTCCCGGCCCCTAGGGGCGTACTACCAGCGTCCACCCAGGGCAACTTCAGATCAAGTGGGAGTTCCTCAAAGAGAGCTTGGTAAGAAATTAAGAGGAGGACATAAATGCCACTAGGTTTACACACGTGGAATCCTTACCCCGGCTGACCTGGAGCCTAGATAGTGCGACTTGAGTGATTCAACACCCCTGAACTCCTTACTCACTTCAGCCCTTACTGGGGATTCCTGCCTCAACCCACTTCTCAGATCTTCTATTTCAACACTTAATTCTTTCCTTAGAGCAACAACACACATGCACATGTCCACACGCCTTCTTGAGGAGAAGAGGCTGGGACAGGAGTTCTGACAGGGTCGCCATAGCCAGCTAGAGCTATAAACTTTGAATGGGATCAACCCCAACCAGAGAAACAAAATATCACAATCTAGTTGCTGTGTAT
>NW_023218183.1:0-643 GCF_002007445.2 Ailuropoda melanoleuca | reverse complement strand
GACTTTGGTGGGGTCAGGGCTGAAAGCTGCTGGCCTCAAGTTTTGCAGCAAGCCAGATGGGGGGTGTGGAGACTGAGGCAAGCTGGCATGGATGGGAACAGTGAGGAGTAGCTGGACATGAGCACCATGCTGAAAGAAGAATCCAGAGTCCTGATGAGAGGCTAGTACTTGGAGCAGAGAACAGAGCATCAAAGACGACTTTAAGATACAAGTGATGAAGCCTAGAATGGCTACTGTGGAGAGTGTGTTGGGCAACAAGGGTTAAAAAGAAGTGACCAGAACCCATTAGAGTTGAAAAACATGGATCAAGTCTGCCTGGAGTCTTTCTCTCCCAACCAAGAAGAGCACTCCCAACCAGGACATGAGCATTCATCCTGAACTAGTTTGTAAAGCACTTTAAGGGCCATTATTGTGCGGGGATCCCACAACCACTGCTCGGCAGCATCTTCTAACCACAAGCGAGCGTGCCTTGGGATCTTGAAATAACCACAAGATGGGCTGAAGCTAGTGGGTGTTTACTGGGTACCGGAGCTGCACTAAATCGGGCTATCTTATCCTTACTGAGACACCAAGAAGTTAAGGACCGTGCCAGAGGTGCCACATCTTATGAGCAGAAAGACCAAAACGTTGAGGATCAATCAAA
>NW_023218182.1:0-643 GCF_002007445.2 Ailuropoda melanoleuca | reverse complement strand
AAAAAAAAATCTTTATTTTATAGCTTCTATAATATTTGTAGCTAATTTGTCTTCTCTCTTTACTAATTATTTTGAAATGTTTTGTTTTTCTGGGGGATGTATTCCTCTAACTTCAATAATTTATAGCCCTCAGCTTTCTTTATCTATTCCATCTTTTTGAGCTCTCTTCTATCCTTTTATCCTCATAAAAGGAATCAAAAGGACAAGAACTGAGACTATGATAAGTATTTGAACCTGACATTAAGTCAGGTAATTTCAGAATGACCTTTTTTGTGGTTAGTAGAAGGTGCAGTTTTTACTGGTTTCTTGTGTTAGATGCCTTTTCAGAGAGATGTCTGTGGGCTGAACCTCATGAAACTGCTAGAGACAGTCACTACTTCTGCACCTTTATTGTACCTACCCCTTTTCCTCAAGATCTCTCTCCCTGTTTTTTATTTGCACAAACTGCCACTTTCCACCCGTCCTAACTTTAAATCTTCATTTCAACTTTTGGCATTTGGTTAGTGTTATTTAAGTTCCTAGGCCTGATGCTGACAGATTATTTCCACCTCTGGTTTGCATGTTTTTGACAATGAAGTGTGTCACTTGCATGCTTTCTTTTCATTAATAAGTTCACTAATATATCTCACAGAATTAAAAAAAA
>NW_023218181.1:0-6631 GCF_002007445.2 Ailuropoda melanoleuca | reverse complement strand
TGTCTACCCTATTTTCTTCATCCTAAGTCTGACAGACACTTAGGTCGCTGCCAGATGTTGGGTCTTGTGAAGTGTTGCAGTGAACCTAGGAGTGCAGATATCTCTTTGAGATCTAATTTCAGTTCTTTGGCTGTATACCCAGAATTGGGATTGCCGGATCGTAGGGTAGTTCTATTTTTAATTTTTGGAGGACCTTCCATACTGTTTTCTATAATGGCTGTATAGAAATTCTTTCTAGGAGCGCCTGGGTGGCACAGCGGTTAAGCGTCTGCCTTCGGCTCAGGGCGTGATCCCGGCGTTATGGGATCGAGCCCCACATCAGGCTCTTCTGCTATGAGCCTGCTTCTTCCTCTCCCACTCCCCCTGCTTGTGTTCCCTCTCTCACTGGCTGTCTCTGTCTCTGTCAAATAAATAAATAAAATCTTAAAAAAAAAAAAAAAAGAAATTCTTTCTAGAATGTCTTTTCCATCCATCTCTGCAGGTAATTGACATAGCATCTCGCTGTTTCTTTTCTCTCCCTCATTTTTCTCATTGTTTTTTTGTCTTAAAGTGTTACTTCCAGAATGTCTCACCTCATAAACATGTTTCATTTCTCTTTAAAGATTTTATTTATTTCTTAGAGAGAGAGTGAGAGTGGGGAGGAGCGGCAAGGGAGAGGGAGAATCAGGCTCCCCACTGAACAGGGAGCCCAACACCGGACCCAATCCCAGGACCCCAGGATCATGACCTGAGCTGAAGGCAGATGCCTAACTCACTGAGCCACCCAAGCACCCCCATATGCAGACTTTTAATGAGAAAAGGTACAAATTACTTTCAAGAGAAAATAATATTATTAATGGCACCAATAACTTCTAGTGAAAAAGGGAGCTCTGACCATGGGAAGGGAGAAGCTCAAGGAGGTAGGTAGAGAGAAGTCTAGATCTCTATGTACACACACATGCACACAAGACCGTTAAGTATCTAAAACATCTTTATCAATGCAGCTTTATTACTTCCGAAAATAAGGAAAAGTATAGCAGTAGTAGTATCGTATAGCTATTCTGGTCTCAGTCTATACAATAAGACTGTGAAACTTAGAATTCAGATTTAACTCTTTGAAAGGCAATGCTAAATTCAGACTGAAACTGCTGGCTCAAACATCTAAAATCAGAACAACTTGAACACTCGTGTTTATTCATCATGAGGCATGCAGATCATGGGAGACCACAGTGTACTAAGTTATTTAAAAAAGTATTTAGCAAAAAGTACACATTGCTTATGTAACATCTTAGTTTCTCTTCCCGGACAGAGTTACAGTCGATATTCCACAGCCTGTGCAAATAACAAGCTAAGCTTTGAAAATCCCTGGTTCATCACTTCTGTGGCCCGAGGGTCACTGACTTCACTAGGGCTCAGCCTTTCAGGCTCTATGTAAAATTCAGTGCATTTTAACAAGCTGTATTTTTGGATGCGACTACATCATAGGATTTAAAGAAAATAAATCACTCTACCGAGATCAATGTGAAGTTTGAAGTACTACCAGGAAGCCAAATAATTTAGTATTCACCAAATTTTAAGACATCCTATACAGATTTTGCTAAGAAGTCAAATATGTAGTCACTTGATTCTTCAAGGAACTTTCAGAATACGTCTGGGGTTTTTGTGTGCGTGTTTTGCTAGGCCCAGATGTCAACCACCAGAGTGGTCAAAATTTGAAAGAACAATTCTAGGAGAGGTGCACTGTGAGAGCAACCCCACTGTCCTCCATCCTTTGCCTCTCCTGGCTCTCGGTGCCATCCTTACATCTGTGGTCCTAACTTCAGTGCACCCGGCTACGTGGGGTGTGCATAGAGACAGATTCCCTAGACCACCAGAACTCAGAGTCTGTGGGTCTGTAGTGGGATTCAAGAATGTGCCTGTGACAAGCACCCCCCCAGGTGATCCTAATGCAGGTGATCTGGAATGCTCTCTGGGAAACCCCTCTTTAAAGATCCGTTCTTCCCCCTCGGGATCACATGAATTACCCTGACCTCTATGTACCCACCATTTTATGAATCCGAATCTTCACCAAGATGGTCTCCTCGGGTGCGTAATCCACTTAGCTCCGTCCTTCTCAGCAGGCCTGCCACCGAGGAAATCACCAGCATTCAAGACACGATCAACATCAAACAGTATGGTTTAGTGACTTAAAATAGAAGGAAGCCTCTGTTTTTAAGTAACACAGATAAACACCTTTTGGACCGCCTATTTGTTCTAGCACTACAAAATTTCATTCAAGAAAATATAGGTCCCATAAAAGACTTAAAAGTTTTATAGAACAAAAATCTAGTTTTCCCCAGTAAATCACACTTTTAGCCAAAACCCTCCCAAAATTTCTGGAATGATACTAAAGGGGGCTTCTGATTATACAAGAGCAAAAAAAAAATTAAATATTTATTTGAACAACAAGTTTCAGTTCGAGCTGCGACGTTGGTAATGCAGATTTTTAACACAGATCACAAAAAGTGTGCACCAAAAAGTACTAGTGCAAGGACAAAATAATGCTAAGAATTCAGCTAAAGCACTGCTGAGTTTAGGAAAACAAGAGGCCTGAAAGCACTATACGAAATATAAAATGTAACCACTACCATCCACAGAACAGTCTTTATTATTGATTATATTTCACAATTATTTGTGTAGTTCATTGTAGATAGAATTGTACTGACTGTAAGGTGGTATCTCATTGTGGTTTTCATTTGAATTTCCCTGATGACTAGTGATGTTGAACATTTATTCATGGGTCTGCTAGCCATTTTCATGTTTCTTGGAGAAGTGTCTGTTCATGTCTTCTGCCCACTTCTTGACTGGATTATTTGTTTTTTGGGTGTTGAGTTTGATCAGTTTTTTATAGATCTTGGATACCAGCCCTTTATCTGNTGTCTGTTCATGTCTTCTGCCCACTTCTTGACTGGATTATTTGTTTTTTGGGTGTTGAGTTTGATCAGTTTTGATCAGTTTTTTATAGATCTTGGATCTNCAGCCCTTTATCTGATATGCCATTTGCAAATGTCTTCTCCCATTCTGTGGGTTGTCTCTTAGTTTTGTTGACTGTTTCCTTTGGTGTACAGAAGCTTTTTATCTTGATGAAGTCCCAAAAGTTCATTTTTGCTTTTCTTTCGTTTGTCTTTGGAGACGTGTCTTGAAAGAAATTCCTGTGGCTGATGTCGAAGAGGTTACTGTGTATGTTCTCCTCTAGGATTTGGATGGATTCTGTGTCACACTGAGGTCTTTCATCCATTTAGAGTTTTTCTTTGTGTATGGTGTAAGAGAACGGTCCAATTTCATTCTTCTGCATGTGCTGTCCAGTTTTCCCAGCACCATTTGTTGAGGAGACTGTCTTTTTTCCATTGGATGTTCTTTCCTGCTTTGTCGAAGATCAGTTGACCATAGAGTTGAGGGTCCATTTCTGGGTTCTCTGTTCTGTTCCATTGAACTATGTGTCTTTTTTGGAGCCAATACCATGCTGTCTTGAGGATTACAGCTTTGTAATAGAGCTGGAGTCCGGAATTGTGATGCCACCAGTTTTGTTTTCCTTTTTCAACATTCCTTTGGCTATTCGGGGTCTTTTCTGGTTCCATACAAATTTTAGGATTATTTGTTCCAGCTCTGAGAAAAAGTTGATAGTGTTTTGATAGGGATTGCATTGAATGTGTAGTTTGCTCTAGGTAGCATAGACATTTTAACAATATTTTATCTTCCAATCCATGAACATGGAACGTTTTTCCATTTCTTTGTGTCTTCCTCAGTTTCTTTCATGAATGTTCTATAGTTTTCTGAGTGCAGATCCTTTGCATCTTTGGTTAGGTTTATTCCTAGGTATCTTATGGTTTTGGGTGCAATTGTAAATGGGATGACTCCTTACTTTTTCTTCTGTCTCATTGTTAGTGTATAGGAATGCAACTGATTTCAGTGGATTAATTTTATATCCTGCCACTTTGCTGAATTCCTGTATGAGTTCTAGCAGGTGGAGTCTTTTGGCTTTTCCACATAGAGTACCATGTCTGCTGCAAAGAGTGAGAATTTGACTTCTTCTTTGCCAATTCGGATGCCTTTTATTTCTTTTGGTTGTCTGATTGCTGAGGCTAGGACTTCTAGTACTGTGTTGAAGAGCAGTGGTGATAATGGACATCCCTGCTGTGTTCATCATCTGAGCGGGAAAACTCTCCATTTTTCCCCATTGAGAATGATATGGCTGTGGGCTTTTCATAGATTTCTTTTAGGATATTGAGGTATAGTCCCTCTACCCCTACACTGTGAAGAGTTTTACTCCAGAAGGAGGCTGTAATTTGTCAAATGCTTTTCTGCATCGGTTGAGAGGATCATATGTTCTTGTCTTCTCTTTTATTAGTGTGCTTTGTCACGTTGATTGATTTCCAAATGTTGAACCACCCTTGCGTCCCAGGAATAAATCCCACCTGGTCGTGGAGAATAATCCTTTTAATGTAGTGTTGGATCCTATTGGCTAGGATCTTGTTGAGTATTTTGGCATCCATGTTCATCAGGGAGATTGGTCTGTCTGCAATTTTCCCTCTTGATTGGGTCTTTGTTTGGTTTTGGGATCAGGGTAATGCTGGCCTCCCAGAACAGGTTTGGAAGTTTTCCTTCCATTTCTATTCTTGGAAACAGCTTCAGTAGAATAGGTATAATTTCTTCTTTAAATGTTTGGTAGACTTCCCCTGGGAAGCCATCTGGTCCTGGACGCTTGTTTTTGGGGAGGTTTTTGATGACTGCTTCAGTTTCCTTGCTGGTTATTGTTCTGGTCAGATTGTCTGTTTCTTCCTGTTTCACTCTTGGTAGTCTATAAGTTTCCAGGAGATTGCTTAATTTGCTGGTATATAGGTGCTGTTAAGAATCTCTAATAATTGTTTCTATTTCCTTGGTGTTAGTCATGATCTCTCCCCTTTCATTCATGAGTTTACTAATTTGGGTCCTTTCCCTTTTCTTTTGGATAAGTCTGGCCAGAGGTTTACCAATCTTATTAGTTCCTTCAAACAACCAGATTCTACTTTCTTCTTGTGGTTGAGTTCCAGTTTCACTTCATTGTGGTCTGAAAGACACACGGGATTATCTCAGTCTTTTGGAATGGGTTGAGACCTGACTTGTGACCCCGTACGTAGTCTATTCTGGAGAAAGTTCCATGTGCACTGGAGAAGAATGAGTATTCTGTTGTTTTAGGACGGAGTGTTCTGTAGATATCTGTGAAGTCCATCAGGTTTAATGTGTCATTCGGTGCTCTTGTTTCTTTGTTGATCTTCTGCTTAGTGGATTTGTCCATTGCTTTGAGTGGAGTATGGAGGTCTGCTACTATTAACGTATTATTATGATTATGTTTCTTTATTTTGGTTAATAATTGGTTTATATAATTGGCTGCTCCCACGTTGGGGGCATAGATATTTACAGTTGTTAGATCTTCTTGTTGGATCGACCCTTTAGATATGACATGGTGTCCCTCTACATCTCTTACTATGGTCTTTGGTTTAAAATTTAATTTGGGGGAGGAGGTTAAGATNGAGGAGTAGGGGACACCTTTTTCAGCCGGTCCCCTGAGTTGAGCTGGATAGGTACCAGACCAGCAGGAATATCCACGGAATCAGCCTGAGACGCAGGAAGATACATCTGGATCTCTACAAATGAACATCTCCAGCGCTGAGTATCGAGGTACGAAGCGGGGAGCCGTGAAACCGCGCACAGATATCGGAAGCTAAACAGAAGGGGGAGGGAGCCGCCGTGTCAGGGCGCCGGGAAGCGGTAGCCACCTGCAAGGGGGAGTGGACAGACCGCGGACCCGCACGCTTGAGACAGCAGGCTGAGAAGGGAGCTCCGGGAGCGCACGCGGGACGGCTGGCGGTTGGCGGGCCACCTGCACGGGGGAGCAGGCGGACTCGCGGACGGCACCCGCGAGACAGCAGACTTAGAACGCGAGCTCCAGGAGCGCGCGCGCAGGGCGGCTGGGGGGCCACCTGCACCGGGGAGCAGGCGGACCGCGGACCCACACTCTGGAAAGAGCAGACTGAATCCGTGAGCCGGGAGCATGCGCCACCAAGCATCTCACGGAGCTCCGGAGCTCTGGTGTGCTCACTGGATCGAGGCTGAGACCGGGAGCTCTGGGAGCATGCGCAGGGCGGCTGGCGGCTGGTGGCTGGAGAGCCATCTGCACGGGGGAGCAACGCGGTCAGCACCCGTGAGACACCAGACTGAGACGGGGAGCTCCGGGAGCCCGCGCGGGGCGGCTGGCGGCGGGCGGGGTTGGAAACACAAAGGACAGAGACGTGCCGGCCCTGGAAGTGAGGGCTGGGACGCCGGGTGTGGGGCGCACAGCCCGGGATGCTGCAGGGTTGAGCAGCACCAACAGAAACAGAGTTAAAGTGGCCAGAATATCAGTGGAGAATGATCCGCGATCCCTCTGTTCTGAGACAGAAGCTGAATTTCAGCCGCTGCTGCTCTGACACTCAGAAGAGGCATAGCAAACCGCCAGGGAAAGCCACCAGAGAACAAAAGCCCAGAAATACCAGCTCACAGGGTGCCCATACCCATCCCCCCTTGCAGGGGACACGGAGACTCTACCCAAACAGGGTTTTCTGAGTACCGGAAGGCAGGCCCCTCCCCCAGAAGG
>NW_023218180.1:0-643 GCF_002007445.2 Ailuropoda melanoleuca | reverse complement strand
TGCTAGAAGACTGACACTCAGGTGTATATTTTGAGTCTTCTTTAGAGGGAAGAACAATGTATAATGGAATTATATCCCCGGGATGGAGTCTCAGTAGAACCTGTTCTATTCTCTATTATAACTCAAGAATGTGAATTTTCCATATGTACTCACAGGATTCTAGCTATGCTACAATTGTCACGGATAAAGTTAAAAAGTAAATTTACCAAATTTCATGGAATGCATATTGCATACTGGGGAAAAAAAAAAAACAACACGAAATAAATCAACATATATTTAAATCAAAAATCCATCCGCATTGTTCAACTCAGAGAGTGGTCTCAATCAATATGAATCATTAAAGCCTTACTGAGTCTTCAACCTTCAGCTGTTAGTATGACCAAATGACTGACTAGCATTGCCTTCCTGTAGTACATATTTTTAGTCACTTTTAGAGTCACAGTCTCAGGGCAATTATTGAAATTAGCAAATTTATAAAGCATTTGAAATAAAGTTTTTGAAAGTAGTCTAATGAAACATGTAGTGTACAATCAATACAAAACAGCAGGACCAAAGTTGTAACAGTGATTCTCAATCATATATTGAAATGCAAATGGTAAGGCTTGCTGTGTAATGCCTTCCATAAATCCTTACATTTCAAAAC
>NW_023218179.1:0-643 GCF_002007445.2 Ailuropoda melanoleuca | reverse complement strand
GTTTTAGCTTGGAAAACAAAGCCGGGGTGGGGAGGGAGATGTACACTTTTGAGAGAGCAAAACACTTGCCTGGGACAGGGTTTGGAGTCTTTACCACCCAGGTAGAAAACGTTTATAGCATCTGTGATGACGGACTGTGTGATTATTTGAAAGATTTTATTTTTAAGTAATCGCTACACCCCACGCGGGGCTCGAACCCATGACCCTGAGATCAAGAGTCATAGGCTCTACCGACTGAGCCAGCCAGACACCCCATTTTAAAAGATCAAGTAGAATTTGAAATTTGCAAAGTAGCATGCCCAAGGGCCATGCTTAGGATCATTGTTTTGCTAGTCCAAAAATTATGGGTCGTACCCCAGGATAGGTGTATATGGTATACATTCTTTACAGAAAGAAAGTCATTTCTCATCTATCAATTTAAGCCCAGTTACTCTTGAATATTCACACCACCAGGCTGTTTGCATTCCCCAGGCAGACACTGAGCTACTGAGCTGGGCAGCAGCTGGGGAGAGCTGGGGACAGACGCCCTTCTAGCCTGAGGTTCATTCAACTTTTGCTTTCACTGCTAGGACAAGTGATTGATTGACAGATATGGGGCTTCCCCTCCAGACAGGGTGATGAGAACCAAAGAGAAGGGGAAAGA
>NW_023218178.1:0-643 GCF_002007445.2 Ailuropoda melanoleuca | reverse complement strand
TGGCCTGCGGAGCTGGCCTGCCTGGGTTCGAAGACTGGCTCTGCCACGCCCTAGATGTGTGGTCGTGGGCCACTTGTCCAAAACGAGCAGGACATTTCTAATTCTAAAACAGAGAGAAATTTGGGGAGGGAAGTGGGAGGCAGCGGTGATGTTATAGGTTGGTTCCAGATCGTAAAGGATCTTGAATGAGTTTGGACGTAAGTTGGGGGAAATTGGGAGCAAGAGTAGATTTTTAAGGTGGGTGTTGCAAGGTCAAAAAAATTATTTTTAATCATTTCTCCATAACTCCCCTGTGGTTTCCTACCTGGCAGGGATTCCCGTGAAGCATTTGCAGAATGCCTATGAATGGAATCAGCCCGAGAGAGATGGCAAGAGAAACACACAGCTGCATGGACCGCGCCGTGTATCTCTTCCAAGCAGAGTGGAACCCGGGGAAGGAGGGAGGTCCGGCGTGGGAGAGTGGGAGGGGCCCTGCAGAGCCAAATGCTGCTGCAGCTTCTGCCTTTGGGGCCCAATGACTTCTGAAACATCTGCTCTCCCTCTGTGCTTTCAACCTATAAAAACTGCCTCTTTTGGGGCGCCTGGGTGGCACAGCGGTTAAGCGTCTGCCTTCGGCTCAGGGCGTGATCCCGGGGTTGTGGGA
>NW_023218177.1:0-643 GCF_002007445.2 Ailuropoda melanoleuca | reverse complement strand
GTGAGTGAGCCTTCCATCTGTCCTGGTTTGAGCTCCCCATGCAGCGTGTTCAGTGTGGCGCTCTCAGCCCATGTAGGGGTCCGTGGTTCCAGACTGAACTGAAGGTAGTTCCTGTGCATGGAGGTCCTGCTCTCTGGGTTGCACATTCAGACTTGGTCTCCTTCTTGGACTTGGCCATTCTGTATCTTATGGAGAGAGGCAGGCATCCTGCCATGCCTCATGTGCTGACTGGTGGCCTTTGGGGGTTCTGGGCTGACCCCAGGCTGGGCTGGAGTTCACTGCTGCAGGCACTGGCCACTCTCAGAAGCTGCGGCTCCACAGTTCAGTCCCTAGTCACTGGAGTCTTGTGTCACCAAAGTATCGTCTGACACACTTCCTCCTCTGGCTCCTCTTCTGGCTCTTGGCCTCTAGGGTTTTCTGTTCTTTTTGTTAGGTTCAGCTGTGTATTTTTTAATTGTTCTATTTTGAACTAGTTCCGACATGCTAGAGTGGGAGAAACCTCGTTTGCATGAAGCCTGGCCCCAAATTCCTAGAAGTAGGCCACAATATTCAAGCTCATCAGGGTAGTACGTCTGACACAATTTTTGTTTTATTCAGTAAATGGCACCCCTTTCACTGACCTGGAACAGGTGAGTCTGGATTT
>NW_023218176.1:0-643 GCF_002007445.2 Ailuropoda melanoleuca | reverse complement strand
TTGGAGTCTCCTCACCCCTCACCTGTCCTTGAAATAAAGGTGTGGTTCAGCATTCCCACACCTGGAGCCATTTTCAAGGCCAAAGACTTGAGATAGTAATATGGTATTGAGCTCATGTGGGGGTTTACGGTGACTCAACCACCTTAAGGCCTCTATATAAACGTTAAGAGCCTGGCAAATGACTGTAGAGATCTGCTTGTCCTGAGGCCTCTGGAGGCAAGCGGTGTTTGTGTGAACTCCCTTGACGGTTAGACCTGCCACCTACCAATCTGGCATGGTTTCCCTCTTTCTTCAGGTGTTCTGCCTCCTAGGCACGGGCCAGTTTGCCAAACCCACAACCAAAGAGGGAAGAAGAGTGGAACATCTGAAAAGTGCTGTAGGAAAGGGAAAAGAACTGTCAGCCTACAGTTCTGTAGCCGGTGAAAATGATCTTCCCGGATGAGATAACATGAGGTTATTTTAAATGAAGGAAAACCAGGATAATTTTCTGATAGTAAACATGCTCTAAAAGAAATGCTAAAATAGGTTCTTTGAACTGAAATGAAATAGTACCAGATGGATTTTGGAACTTCAGGAATAAAGGAGAAACAAGGAAAGTGGTAAATACCTGGGTAAGTTTAGACTTTTCTTAACTTTGGGGAAA
>NW_023218175.1:0-643 GCF_002007445.2 Ailuropoda melanoleuca | reverse complement strand
TCTGTTACAACAATTTGGTCTAACAAAGAAATGAGTATGCAGAAGTGTAGAACTGCCATTAAAATCCCCAAATATTGGGCATTAGCTTCGTGGGAGAGTGGAGAGTGCAAGGAAAAAAATACAGGAAGGTAGAAAGCTAATAAGGCTTGTTATGCCATTGCCCGTGAAAACTTGGAACAGTAGGCTATAGGTCTGCATGTATTTTGGCACTACAGGAGAAAGCCGAACAAAGCTCAGCTGTTCATAGTCCTGCTGCTTTTAGAAAAGGTTTACAAAAGTCACGAGCTTAAAGAAGAATGGGCCATTTTTCCAGAAGAAACAAAAGTGAATAGAACTTTGCTAAGAGAAATCATCTCTGCCTGATTTCTGTGTCAGTGCTGTGATTTAAAAGGAGAGAATGTTCAGAAGTTTGGGGATTAACAGGATTAGAGACATCAGCCATTTCTGTATTCCAACAGGAAGAGATAATGAGTACTGCTCAGAAATGCCCTCATCTCTTCCCATTAGAGTTTACTGCCCTATATGATCCCTAAAACAATCCTCAGGTCCCTGAACATGTACAATCAGGAAGCACGCTGTAAAATTTTGAAGTCACTAATGAGGGCATGTTATACTTGACTCAATTCGGGTATGGCTATGGATA